>NW_017123220.1:0-262 GCF_001263275.1 Habropoda laboriosa | reverse complement strand
ATATTTCAAAATCATATTAATATTACAATAGTTTTCAAGGAACCACGAAATATGGTTTATGAATACTGACAATTGTAGAGAATTCTTCAGTAACATTGGTTACATTTAAATTACCGAAAATTTATTAACGACGGTCTACGAAGGAGAACGACGAAAATCACCGAGGAAATAGAACGATCACTTTGAAAGCACAACCAGGGTCTGCATTTCGAGTGATCCCGAGGTCTGCATTAGTGACTCACCAGGAATGGCACACGAACGA
>NW_017123219.1:0-262 GCF_001263275.1 Habropoda laboriosa | reverse complement strand
ATCAACTTACAACAAACATAAAAACGTCATCAAAGAAGCCTAAAAAAGAAACTTGAAATTTCCAAAAAAATACAACACGAAGAATACCCACGAAGATCGTGTTGCTTAAAAGTTGCAGGTAACCCCGCTGATAAAAGCCTCGATATGAAATCAACGAAGAAACCTCGAATGTACAGACGATAAGGTGAATTTCACCAGCGTACTTCAAACACTCACCGTTTCACAACCGAAGCAGAACTTCCTTCCAGCGCAGCTACTTCCC
>NW_017123218.1:0-262 GCF_001263275.1 Habropoda laboriosa | reverse complement strand
CGTCAGCTTCCTTTTCTTTTTTGGTACCTTTGACAGTGAAATTGACACGTCGATTTTTGAGTAGAAGAGGGAAGCGGAGTAATGGAATAAATGTTGCATTTTTACTCCGTCTTTTTCTCTTTTCAGCCCTTTAACTCTCACATGTTTGTGTGTCTCACCATTAGATGTTCGATATGAATATCTTTTTTTAGATACGTTCTTGCACTTTCCATATCTATTATGGAAATACATGCTTTCTGTTATCACACGTAATGGGAAACGT
>NW_017123217.1:0-262 GCF_001263275.1 Habropoda laboriosa | reverse complement strand
ATGGGCAGAACTGCGAAACACGTAAACGATTGACGCGTTCACGTCGATCAGTGGGGTAATTGTTGGAGCACATCGTCCATCACCGATTTGCAACGGTTTTTTGTTTAGCGAGGATTAATTAAGCCTGATATTTAAAAGGAAATATTGTCACAGCATAATTTAGAGTGTTTGCAATATTTTTTGAAGAATAACTTAACGCGAGAGCGTAATTTATACTTTTAGAGCAAAAATTAGGGTGTTTGCAACATTTTTTTTTTAGCAT
>NW_017123216.1:0-262 GCF_001263275.1 Habropoda laboriosa | reverse complement strand
TATCTACGGGCAAAAGCAATTAACAGGATGCTCATTACGTGACGCGTCTGCGCACAATCGCCCTATGAACCGATAATCATTCTAAAATAGACGAGCATCGCCCACTTTTGGTAATGGAGGTCTTAAGTGCTTGGGTAAAGCGAGGCCTCGCGAAAATCATTCGCCATTTTTACGCACAGACACACGCATATATACGTCATCGGCTGTGAATAACCACGAGAGAAATGGAAGCGGGAAATGCAGAGACGGCAATTGGCATTCC
>NW_017123215.1:0-262 GCF_001263275.1 Habropoda laboriosa | reverse complement strand
ATCAATTCATTATTACATTTACAATGTTCGCATGATTGATATCAATCATAAATTTATCCAAAGCCTTTACCATTTTACACATTTCATTATCACAAAAAAATTTGAAAACAATACTTTTCATTCAGCTATACCTTTAAAATATAATTGCAAAATAAGTAAGTAATGTATAAACTGTAAAGTGTTCAATGTAATTATATTATTATGTTACAATATATTATTTCTTATATGTAGAATTTACATTTACAAAAAAGGAAATTCTAAC
>NW_017123214.1:0-262 GCF_001263275.1 Habropoda laboriosa | reverse complement strand
TGAATTTTAGTTAAGCTCGTGAGATCGATTCTGCCCGTTAACTCTTCGAGATTTCATTAATTTTTAGAGAAATCCGAGAAGATTCCTCTATATTAAAAACCGTAATGCATTAGCTTTCCAATCGGACGAACTGTTTTTCCGACTATAGAAAAATTATTCGGAAGTTTGATCAAATAAATAGGGAAAAGCAGAGGTTTTTGAATGTACACTTGAAGAATATGGGACGCTGATACAGTATTTGCGGGTTCACTATCATTCTCCG
>NW_017123213.1:0-262 GCF_001263275.1 Habropoda laboriosa | reverse complement strand
CACAGACTCTGTAGAATTAAAAAGTCTCAACTACCAAAACTTCCAAAAATGACGTCATCGAACTTCGCAAAACTCACCATCTCCAAGATCTCAACAAAACCATTCGTAGAAATAGTTAGAAATACCAATCTTTAACAGAGTTCAATCAACCACGCACTCAGAAGGGCCAAAAAATTCCTCCTGCACTCCAGCATGCGCGAAAATGTATCCGCCAACAGCAGGATCTCATCTGGCCAGCTGACAATTCCATAATAAAGTATAT
>NW_017123212.1:0-258 GCF_001263275.1 Habropoda laboriosa | reverse complement strand
TTTCGCCACGTAAATCGTGTTTTAACGAATATAAACTGAAATACTGCTGTTTTCTCGCTACAAGGACGTTTTGCAGTACAGCAAAAAGCCTGTTTCCTCTTTATTTCGCATGTTCCGCCTAACCAAATCTTCTTTTAACAAATATAAACGGAAATACTGCTGTTTTCTCGCTACAAGAACGTATTGCAGTACTGTAAAATGACTGTCTTCTCTTTATTATGTATGTTTCGCCGCGTAAATCGTGTTTTAATGAATATA
>NW_017123211.1:0-262 GCF_001263275.1 Habropoda laboriosa | reverse complement strand
CAAAAATGTCATCAGATCTAGACACCCATACTTGAAGATTTGAACATTAAACTTCAAAGAAGCGACGAGTTAGGAAATGAGAAGTTCGTGAAGTTACTATATCGCGATTAATAGGAAGCTTCGTGTGTTTGGAGATAGAAATTTGACCAAACATTGCACACCGAGGTTTTGACTTATCACAAATAGGCTCATTGAAAAGCCAGAGCCACATCGGAATCCCTGAACGCATACATATGTTGACATCGATTGGGAAAATAATCCA
>NW_017123210.1:0-262 GCF_001263275.1 Habropoda laboriosa | reverse complement strand
TTTCTGTACTTTCGATAAATTTCAAAAACAAATTTCAGTACGCAAAACAAAACGTTTCTGCAAATTCCCAAAAATTTCTTTTTTAATTGTAAACATTTTATTAGACATTTGACGTCACTCAGCAGGATTACCAAATTATGAAGGTATCACACTTTCCTCTTTACTGTCTTTCATTCCGCCACGTTAAATTATTAACTTGAGAACTTTTGTTACCCACTGCGTATTTAATATTTTACTTAATTTCACTTCGAAAACGCTACTT
>NW_017123209.1:0-262 GCF_001263275.1 Habropoda laboriosa | reverse complement strand
ACTCGATACTGCGGTTTGAAAGCCCTTAAATTGTGAACTGATTGAATCTAAAACAAGCAAAATTCGCACAGCCAAATTTGTAAAGCTTCAACTCTACCGACAGGGCGATGGACTTGTCGAAAAATTGGGGAAAAGTAACATCAAGCCTGGAAGTTTATAACTCCACGGTACCGTGCAAACATTTCGATAGTTTCCATAGATCGAACAAATCCCTGAAAAATTTTGAAAACAACATCAACTCCGTAGGAATAATTAAATAGAA
>NW_017123208.1:0-262 GCF_001263275.1 Habropoda laboriosa | reverse complement strand
GGGTCGATCGGAGAAACACGTTAGAAAGGGTTAATGTTGAGAGTAGGGATTTTACTGCTGCGAGGATTTACGGATATCGGAATTTTGGGTATCCGAGTGCTCGAGTCAGTTTTGACCCGAATATCCGAGCATCCGAGTGCTCGGGTCAATTATGACCCGAGTATCTGAGTACTTGGATCAATTTTGACGCGAATATCCGAGTATCCGAGCATCCGAGTGCTCGGGTCAATTATGACCCGAGTATCCGAGCATCCGAGTGCTC
>NW_017123207.1:0-262 GCF_001263275.1 Habropoda laboriosa | reverse complement strand
TGCTTTATAGCGAAGGATTGAATGCTATGCAGATTATTTTTCTCAGAAATTAGGCAAGCAATCAAAAAGCTTTATTATACATTTTTCACTTATTTCACTGTATCTATAGTACATACAAAAATTGCATTTTCGAAAATTCTCACAATCTGTATTTACCAAGATTCTCGTTCTACGAATACTCGCAACAATAAAAATGCACGTTTTAATCCTTAAAATACAATAACACGAGTAATAAACAAGCTCAGAAAATTTGAATACCGTA
>NW_017123206.1:0-262 GCF_001263275.1 Habropoda laboriosa | reverse complement strand
ATAGTGAAAATGGATCACTTCTCGATCACTTGGAACTCAAACTTAAAAGAAAGAAAATTTTTTGAATTCTAAAGTGGAAATGTATCATTTCTCGATCATTTAGAACTCAAATTTTACAGAAAGAATATTTATTTAAATACAGTAATGGAAATGGATCATCCCTCGATCACTTTTAACTCAAATTTAAAAGAAAGAATTCTTTAAAAATACAACAACGCAAATGGATCATTCCTCGATCGTTTAGAACCCAAATTTAAAAGAC
>NW_017123205.1:0-262 GCF_001263275.1 Habropoda laboriosa | reverse complement strand
CTAGCTTTCCTGTTTTCGTACAGTATGCTACTGCTCTCAATCTTTCCTCTATTCCTGCTTATCTTATATCCCCTCCATCGAATCCCTCTCAATCCCATTTTATTTCGACCAACATTTTCGCTATTCCTGCCATCTTCCCTATCCGTTCGCTCTTCTCTATTTCCATTCTCCTCTTCGCCAATTTTCCTCCCATTTCTGTCCGTTCCATTCCACACATTCCCGTCAACCTCTGCTCTTCCTCTCGTTTTAAATCTCTCTAATT
>NW_017123204.1:0-262 GCF_001263275.1 Habropoda laboriosa | reverse complement strand
AGCCTTCCGGCAACCATCCTCACTGACATCTACGTCCTCATTAGCGTGTTTACCAATATTCACAGAGTGGTATTTCACATAATCCGGTGAACCATCAATCAGAGTCAAAACCACTTGTTCTCCCATCTTTTGTAATTGAAGACCCATTTCAAATCCAACACAGGCTCCAAAGGAATAACCTGCTATGTGATAAGGTCCCTTGCTCTGAATCTTGCGCATTTGCTTCAAGTAATAGGTCGCTAACTCAGGCAGAGATTCCAAT
>NW_017123203.1:0-262 GCF_001263275.1 Habropoda laboriosa | reverse complement strand
AATCGTCGCCGTTCGTATCTGATTCCAGAAGTAATTCGGGACCAGCAGCATTGATTACTATAGTAGTGTTTCGATAGCAGACGCAGAGTCATCTCCGCCATTTCCTAGACTGCTTCGGTTGAACGAATCTCTTTCGAGATGAACGAAAACTATTCGTTTCACTCGCAAAGCAGGTTTCCCAGATAATCAATTAGTTTTAAAAAAAATAACGGTTGGAAGTTATTGTGCTCTACCTCCTAATAGCTGAAAAGAGTGCCATTCA
>NW_017123202.1:0-262 GCF_001263275.1 Habropoda laboriosa | reverse complement strand
GAAGTCTACATCCGTATTATTTTAATATCGTTTAAACGTAAAGAATGTATCCTAAAAAAAGGGAAGATAATTTCTTATTTTTTAGATGATTAAGTTAACTTTGAGTTCGTACTTTTTGGACACTGAACGTGTTCAGGTAGTAACACGAAAATTGCAACAAATCCAAGTGTTAGGGGCATCCTGCATAGTGATAAGAATGGCCGCAGGATCGATGGAAAAAGGAGATTCTCTACAGAGAGTGCAGGTAAGATATCGAACGAAA
>NW_017123201.1:0-262 GCF_001263275.1 Habropoda laboriosa | reverse complement strand
CTATGATTTCTTTTCTGACTATGCATCTAAGCGTCAGCCATTTTCTATTTTAGTACCGTATCCAGTAACGAAAATTAATCTGTCACAAATTAATTACACTTCGCAATCCTCAGTCTTACAAATTCAAACGAAAGTTAGGATTACAATTAATTTTTCCTACTAATATAACGATTTTTCTCACATCTTCACTAGAATCTCGGTCACGAGTCTGACACGTTGTCATATGTTAAGGGGTTAATGAGTAATTAGTTTAGAAGTTACA
>NW_017123200.1:0-262 GCF_001263275.1 Habropoda laboriosa | reverse complement strand
TCGAAAAGTATCCCTATAATGCAACATCAGCGACTGCAGCGGTTGTGTAGAAGCACACTGCCCCCTTCCCGGGCCGCTGCCGAAACGCCATTCGTGGCTCGGCAGTTGGTCTGGTGTGAAAATTAATTTCTATTACCGCTGAGCTCGGTAATAATTGTGCTGCGGGGTTGTATAACTCATGCGATGGCAAAGGATTCCGAGAGTCCGGAACCAGTCGCTTGAGTACGCACTGGGTGTACGAGGGTTCCTCGTGCATTCCAGG
>NW_017123199.1:0-262 GCF_001263275.1 Habropoda laboriosa | reverse complement strand
AAAAATTCGACTTTCGCAACTGTGACGCAAAAGTATTAAAAATTCTTCTGAACGGCACAGAAGATTCTTCAAACTGCCTAAACCAAGAAAGGAAGCTCCAACGACGTTCCGTCTCTTCACCGATGCGAAATACACCGACAACGATTCTCTTCCTCATTCAACACCTAAAAGAAGATTCTACCGATCAAACGAACGGTCGAAAAAAACAAGGACCAAATCCGGTAAAGAGTTAACGGTCGCACCGTTTCACGGGCAAAGTATT
>NW_017123198.1:0-262 GCF_001263275.1 Habropoda laboriosa | reverse complement strand
TTGACTCACACAACACTTTGACGACTGACAACACTCTTACTCTCTATCTTCAACACTCTATCTAGAACACTTCTATAAGTAACACTCAATTTTCAACACTCCTACTCTATTAGCAACACTCCATTTTGAACACTCCTACTCTATCTGCAATACTCTATCTGCAGTACTCTATCTACAACACTCCTGCTCTAACTGTAATATTTTATCTAAAATACTTGTACTCTATCTGCAACACTCCTGCTCTATCTGCAATACTCTATCT
>NW_017123197.1:0-262 GCF_001263275.1 Habropoda laboriosa | reverse complement strand
GGGCAGCCCTGGGTTAAAGCAATAGTGTCTGAGATTATGACTTGAACGAGGGCTACGACGTGATTAAATGTCTGTTAGGAATGTCTGTATAGAGTGAAAGAGAGGGTAGAATGCGTGGGTACGAGGATAAATGGTGGAAATACTAAAAAATAGAGAACTGAGTTAATGTTAAAAGTTGAATCCTTCTATATTTTTCGAAGAAATAAAATGGACATAAAATGAAGAGACAAAGGGTAGGGTAATTAAACTAGAGGTGGGGGCA
>NW_017123196.1:0-262 GCF_001263275.1 Habropoda laboriosa | reverse complement strand
GATATTAGCAATTGTTTATAAAAGTTGGCTATACTGGAGTACGATGAGTAGGGGACTCTCTCAGATAATGTTTAATAACTCGTAAACTACACCGAATATATTAATAAAAATTATATGAGAATGTAGCTAAAGGAGTTGCCTTTCAGATGCATATAGCTATTGGTATGTGAATTTAGGAGAAAGCTATGATATTTTTGAAAAACCGTAAAGGTATGCGGTATCGTTTCCGACATCCCGTACTAAAATTGTTAATAACTAATTA
>NW_017123195.1:0-262 GCF_001263275.1 Habropoda laboriosa | reverse complement strand
AGACACAGAGAAATTCAAGCCCCGAATTAATACATCAAACCAGAGAAAAACGGTCACCCATCCTATCTAAAGTCGCGAACGAGTGTATCTTCACTTTGATATCGACTCTACCTCGACCAAACGTCCCTGCTAACGAGCCCCACAAGTACAATCTTCTAATACTATATTTAAGTACATTCTAATCACGTAATGAGAACATAGAAAACCATGAAATTACATCAAGTACGAAGATAGTACTATAGTTTTCCACCAATTCTAACTA
>NW_017123194.1:0-259 GCF_001263275.1 Habropoda laboriosa | reverse complement strand
ACGTACCGTACAGGTACGATACTCGTACTCATAATAGATTACGTTTCTGCTATGCATTCTGGATATCGGCGTCGAATTTACAAAATATGATGTTGGGTCAAATACAGATAATTAAATATTCAACGATTAATATAATTCCTAAAACCAAATGTGACCAACGAAACCTTACCTTTTGTTGGTCACGAATATAAATGTGTGCTTGTTTCTTCAATATCTCACACGGTTCCCGTGTTACTGTTAAACGAAGCGAATATACACA
>NW_017123193.1:0-262 GCF_001263275.1 Habropoda laboriosa | reverse complement strand
ATAAATTAAAAGCTTTGCATTTTGAGAAACGCTTCTATGGATCCTTGAGGTATCGGTATTCCAGGAGGATGAGGTATCTCCATTAGTCACGGAATAAAAGTGAAAAGGTTCGACGAAACAATTTCAGCTAAATTCTGTCCATAGTCGCGAAAAATGACATTTTTTATTCAACCGTTGTTAATTTAATTTTCAACCAGAGAATATTGGTTTCTCCATTATTTTCTGCTAATGTCATCTTCGAGCAAAGGAATTAACGAATTGT
>NW_017123192.1:0-262 GCF_001263275.1 Habropoda laboriosa | reverse complement strand
ACATAGAGAGTATTATTTGATATAAATATAAATCGTTGGGTTAAGTTAAGTTAAAAAAGTCTTTAGTATCTGTCTTTAGATTTTTTTTAAAGAAATATTTAATATATTTGGTGAATATTATTATATAACCTAAAAATTTTATGCAGGCTAGTACTTATTAACATTGTGACGAATATATTAATAATATTGTTTAACTTCTACATACATTACTATTTCATTGTAACAGGTTATTTGTATTATTGCATAATACATGTATTTATAC
>NW_017123191.1:0-262 GCF_001263275.1 Habropoda laboriosa | reverse complement strand
GTCTGAACCAAAATTATAAAGATATTTGCAAAATTGCCTTTGTAATTAACAAATTAATCTCACAATTGAAGGGACTTTTCTATTCAACATGACGCCATTTTGCTAAAAATTAATTTTAACGTATGATTTTGGTTGAGACGATAGCCACGTTCTTATTGAACAAAATTTTCTTTGAATCATTTCTTTGAATCATGGCCGGAATTGGACGTATACGCAATTTTCATGTCTTCATGCAAACATCTTACACTTATTGTTTCACGCT
>NW_017123190.1:0-262 GCF_001263275.1 Habropoda laboriosa | reverse complement strand
GCCGCGCTCTTCATTAGGAAAAATTCGATATTCGAAGTGGCGCTTGTCTCGCGAATCGTATATTTATCCCTTGCTGTAATTCATTTTCCACCTAACACTCTAGCCAATTCCTTTTTTTCGTCAATCTTTCTTCCAGCGATTTTCCTGCGCCCCTCGACGCGAGAATCGAACGAAACAAGCCACGCGCGCGTTCCAATGCACATACGTATATCCATTCTCGCATTGATTAATGCAGCCCCATGATGCACGCGGTTATAATAGT
>NW_017123189.1:0-262 GCF_001263275.1 Habropoda laboriosa | reverse complement strand
AGAAAAAGACTAGCCGGAGAGGCATGGTGGCAAAACGAATAGAGCGAGAGAGAGAGAGAGGAGAAGGAGGCAGAAACCTGTCTCTCGCACTGTCCGTCAAGACGTTGCGTCGAGGGGTGGAGGAGGGGGGTGGCGAAGGCGTAATAATAGCGACGATAATACATGCGCCAGAGACGCGGCGAATCTCTCTCTCGCGCGCGCGGCAATCGCGAAACCCCGCTTGTCTCCCTTTATTTCATATCTGCCTGGCTTTCTCTCTGAT
>NW_017123188.1:0-262 GCF_001263275.1 Habropoda laboriosa | reverse complement strand
AAAAATGATTTGCGGTATTTCGTACTGGAGATTTCTCTCTTAAAGATGCACCACGCTCTGATCGGCCGCAGGAGATTAATATCGACCAAGAGAAGAGTGTAATCGATACTAATCCTCGTTACACAACGCGAGATATTGCAGAAATTCTGAAAACATCAAAGTCGAGCGTGGAAAACCGCTTGCATCAACCTGGCTGTGACATTTGAACGTTAAAAACTGCACGAACTTACTGGCCAACCTAATATTTCAGTATAGTCGGTGG
>NW_017123187.1:0-262 GCF_001263275.1 Habropoda laboriosa | reverse complement strand
ATATTGGAGTATTTTTCGCATGAAAAATACTAAACTTTTCTGTAGCCCTACCTTTGAAAAAAAATTGCATATTTTTCACACCTCGACTTTCGATTAGTAAAAAATGTCAAAAAAAAGTGCAAAAATAGACGGAAAAATACTATAGATATTTGAATATTGACTATGTCCTCGTACTTAAAGCTTTCAACAGCTCTTACAATCATTTTTTATTGATTCCTTCCTTTTTTATTGGTTTATACCCCATTCGTTGGAATAATCTTTG
>NW_017123186.1:0-262 GCF_001263275.1 Habropoda laboriosa | reverse complement strand
GGGAACTTTAGACCTCGCCGAATTCTTTTTTTCTTTGGACTTCTGCTCGCGTAATAACTAGCCCATGTTCTTTGAGGAAATTTGATTAGAGTAGGAACACGTCTTGCAAGGTTTTAGGTGGCTTGAACAATTTTTCTCTCGTTAACGGGCAACCTGTCGCTGTTCGAATTATGTAGAGAGAGAGGTTAGGTGGAATAGAAAAGGGAAACTGGTGAAATCGTCGGTTAGGCTAGCTGAGAGATAGGTGTCTCAGCGTGGGAAG
>NW_017123185.1:0-262 GCF_001263275.1 Habropoda laboriosa | reverse complement strand
CAGTCACCGGTGACTGACAGTATACTTTTTGTTAGTCGTCTTCTGTTTATATAGTTCGCATGACCCACTTGACGGCCGAGTGTGGCGTGAACGGAACTGTGTGGGGTGTTCGAGGAGTTACGGGACACCCTGTATAGATGGAAGAGACAAATAAACTATATTCCATCTTTCTGGAACCTTGAGCCAAGACTTTCTTTTAATTTTTGGTGCTACAACTTCCATCTATTACATAAATAGCATAAAACTATGTGATATATTGTAG
>NW_017123184.1:0-262 GCF_001263275.1 Habropoda laboriosa | reverse complement strand
GAGATCATTATCGACTGGGATGTTTTACTTAAGACGGGGATTCAAGCGATATCGAATTCTTCCGGTGTAACGTTTACCTATAATGAACTAGACAAAATGAGTAACAAGCTGTAGATTAATATGGTAGATCTTTGTGAAAAAAGACCGATAGTGGAGGATAACATTTGCGTTAACGATCTCGATGTCAGGAGTAAGGCTGGATTGTTACAATTATATAACGAATACAGGGACTACTCTTCGTTCAATTATAAAGAGTCAGGAC
>NW_017123183.1:0-262 GCF_001263275.1 Habropoda laboriosa | reverse complement strand
TGGGGAGGGAAGGAACGATTTTTAATTATCCTACGTTCAATCTCTCAACCTACGTCTACGCTACATAACGAAACAGAGGATTCAAGCTATCCAATTCCTATTCCCTTTATCAAATTCGAAGTTCCTTATCGAACTCTGCAAAGTGAAGTTTATCATCTTCTTCTAATTCACTTTTCCTCTACAGTTACTTTCAGTTCTACTGCATTCTACGAAACGAGATAACACGAAAAACGTTATTCACCATAATGTTGTGCAAAATTGT
>NW_017123182.1:0-262 GCF_001263275.1 Habropoda laboriosa | reverse complement strand
CTTAAACGGTCGTAAGGACATACGCGAGCAACAGACAGACGCGTATTCTCGTCAGAAACAATTCGCGATTCGACCTCGAAAGAGTCGCGTTTTCAAACAGTTTAGGTACCCACAATTCGACAGTTTCGTTTCCTCTGATACCAGTACTTTCATCGTACGTTGGAATATTTAACGTACGAACAGTTTATTCTCGACGTGTACTTCGATGCAACGTGTAAAGTGCGCGACGAACGCGGCGAGAGTTAGGTTATCCTCGCGGAAC
>NW_017123181.1:0-262 GCF_001263275.1 Habropoda laboriosa | reverse complement strand
CAATTTGAAACGGTCGACGGTACGCGGCGAAGGAGCGAAGAGTGCGCCAAGCTAGACGTCGCGCGAACTCTCGTTACACCTCTTTGCGTCACGCGTGTGAAAATACCTTAATTTCTCAGCTTTGTTCCCGCGAGCTATCGGCGCGAATTTTCACGTAGCGCGGCGGAAAGGAGGAATTGAAATATTAATTGATCCGTGTCACGAGACCGAATTGCAGGTAGCCTGGATGCATACTACCAGGGAGCGCGCATTCGTCGCAAAT
>NW_017123180.1:0-262 GCF_001263275.1 Habropoda laboriosa | reverse complement strand
GTACCGTGGAAAATTCGTCCCGTTTGGAATTTCCAGACACGTGTTTGAACATAGCCGTTGTTTCCTGTGTCTTTTTCTTGTCTTTTTTCGGGGTGGGGGAGGTTTTGTTCCTTTTTGGGGTGTGGGAATCGAGTGTCTTTACGGGGAAGGGCACATACGGTCGTCACGGTTGTAAATCTTTATTGCAGAAGGTTTTGGCAGATTAGCGTGTGCCAGATTTACGGTAGATTTGCTTCTTACGGTATGGAGAATTTAGGGTGTG
>NW_017123179.1:0-262 GCF_001263275.1 Habropoda laboriosa | reverse complement strand
ATCGCGCGCGGTGCGCGACGATGTTCGCCGTAGAAATTTGCATACCAAACGAGAAACGTATGGCTCTGGTGTTCTTCGTTGCGAGTAGGGCAAACAATCGTGATGACGCTTGTGATGACTTCTTGTTTGAAGGATCTGAGATATTTTATAGTGGAAGGAAAAATTCAATTTTTTAAGCATTGTCAAATTTTTAATTCATTTTTTTTTTTCATTTAGAATTATACACTGTGCATTGAAGCTTTTTATCCTCGCTATTTCAATT
>NW_017123178.1:0-262 GCF_001263275.1 Habropoda laboriosa | reverse complement strand
CCTCAGCGCTGATCCAGTCCTTTGTTTTCACGTGAGTCTTTCCTTTCCTTGCTCTTCAACTTGTGTAGTAGCTAAAATGGATCCGCAACTGAAAACATTAGTAGCGGAGCGTGGGTCGGCCAAAGCCAAGTTAACAATGCTCAAAAAATTCGTGGAAACAACAGTAGTAGAAGAGGACTATGTTGCATTTGAAAAACAAGTAAAGGCGTACGAGCCTTTATACAGTAGATTCGATAGGATTCAATCGCAGATAGAGGCAATT
>NW_017123177.1:0-262 GCF_001263275.1 Habropoda laboriosa | reverse complement strand
AGATCACAATTGTGTTATGCTCGGTGTAAATTATTACATGTTCGTTTTATATTGAATGATAGTTATTTGGAAAGAAAACACGGACAATTGAATTGTTTTTCTATTCCAATAGATTGCAAATTACACATTACTTTAGAAAATATTTGGAAAGCTTGAAAATCCTGAGCACTAGAGTGATAGGTTAATCGCAATAAAATTTAAAGTGAATGTATCTAAATCTCACGAAGCAAGCAAAATAGAAGAATAACCCTCGAAACATTTA
>NW_017123176.1:0-262 GCF_001263275.1 Habropoda laboriosa | reverse complement strand
AGCCGTCAGCCAACGTTTAATAAAAGATCTCACTACTACCGTGTGGGTACATAGCGTAACCCCCAGTCAGGCCTTATTATTCGTAACCACATTACTTCAGGTCGAATTTTGTAACCGACCGGGGACTTTCCCCACCGGCGACGCGTCCACGACGAAATCGAGCGGCGCCTTTGGCCAGTTCCGCGAGAATATTCGGCGTGCGCCACCGGAACTTGGACCGTGAATTCGGTGGCTCGTTTAATTCGCCGATAATTACGTTCAA
>NW_017123175.1:0-262 GCF_001263275.1 Habropoda laboriosa | reverse complement strand
AGTATTTTACCTTATTCCGGTTGATTTGTGCGAGGAAAAATTGGTTAAAATATTCTCAAAATTGCTAACTTTATTCTGGAAATTTTTGTACAACTTGTAATGCACAGTGATTCCAAACATTTGGCCGGTAGTGTAGAACCGCAAAGGGTTACAGTTCATTAAGAGTTCGTTAAATGTTAACGTAAAATAAAAATGCAACCTTTTTCACTCAATACCAATAAATGCACAAATTGCATTGCTCCAAGAAAATCAGAAAATTCAG
>NW_017123174.1:0-262 GCF_001263275.1 Habropoda laboriosa | reverse complement strand
GTTACCTTCGAGCATCAAGCGGCGCGCCTATCAAAACTTACGTGCACGCGTCTTAATAGTGGGTTCACTCGGCAATTCACTTGCTGCGGAAGCCACCTTGGCAAACAGGTATACCAAGCTTAGATGTAAACTTATCCCGGGTGTCAAGAGAACTTGGTTCAGGAGTGAATTTAGCCCAGGGGATCACAAGAGTTCAGGGTTTCTGAGGTTACAAGGTTCTAGAATTCCTGATATCTCAGGGTGCCTGGAGTACCACGATTCC
>NW_017123173.1:0-262 GCF_001263275.1 Habropoda laboriosa | reverse complement strand
GAAATGGTCATATATGAGATAAGACAGCTTTTGAAAAAACACTTGAGCAGCAGAGTCCACTGAAAATCATGTCCTACCATACCTACAGTCACACGAATCAATGAGATACAACAACCATGTCCAAAATTCTTGAGATTCTATAAAAAAATCGTTGAAAATAGGATCAGAAAAGCTCCCAATTTCATTAATTGCGTTCTATTTCACACGCACACTGCCGTTTGGGACACAAAGTAGAGCTAAATTGTGTAATTCTGTTTCTCGA
>NW_017123172.1:0-262 GCF_001263275.1 Habropoda laboriosa | reverse complement strand
CCACGTGTGTAGGCTTCGCTGCCTACACAGTCGACACAGGACAGTTTTTGAGAAGATCAATGTGCTATGGATTGTATATTTTCTCGTTGGAAGACAGCTTCAACTTTCAGTAGAAATATTGCCCAGCCAGATCATCCTCAATGACAATTCGCAAGCCTACGCACAGTGAAGAAAGGAACCTAGAATTTATGAGTCGCTTTTTCCGCACAAGAGACCTTTGTGCGACGTCCTGCAGATCCTGTTTTACAGGATGAACTGCATG
>NW_017123171.1:0-262 GCF_001263275.1 Habropoda laboriosa | reverse complement strand
TTCCAAAATTGTAAACTTGGTGCGTACAATAATAATTCATTTAAAAATAAAGCAAAAATTAAGTAAAACTCTCTTCAGAAATAAATCACTGCGATACAAAATAATATTAACAAAATCGTTCTTTAATAAAACAACGATTGTCCAATTAAGAATATGCTAATTTTTATGAAAATGGTGCATTTTGCAATATTGATTAATTGAGATAATTATTTTTGAAAATACATCCTCGTTATTTCGACCTAACAAAAAGCAATTTCATGTA
>NW_017123170.1:0-262 GCF_001263275.1 Habropoda laboriosa | reverse complement strand
CTAAGCAGCCGTGTTTCTAGGGGATGAATTAAAATAGGGTCGAATCGGACGAATGGTTCCGTTTGTTCGATAGAAACAGGGCGAAGAGCGCGAGATCTCGAAGGTTGAGCTTTCGGTGGCTGACAAACGTGATTAACCCTTTCGCTGCGAAGAACGTGTACAGGGTGGACCACGTGAAATAGGCATACCTAATTATCCATAAAAATGGTCACTCAGTTATAACTACAGTGGGTGATCGAATTATTAGAGCCACCTGTGAGAA
>NW_017123169.1:0-262 GCF_001263275.1 Habropoda laboriosa | reverse complement strand
TGGGAGCTTGAATATTTATTCACCGTTGATCTTTCAGACCTTTAAAACGCTCCTTTTTTTTTTTCTTTTTTTAAACGAGCAAGAGTATACAGAGGTTGATTCGACGAATCGGACATTTTTAAACATATCGTACTTTAGCTAATCGATAGAAATTTTACCGCTGTTTTATTCGAAGATATAGAGGAGCTATTCGAGTATCTACACGTGGTGGGACAGATTTTATTGGTATGCAGAACACGACAACGGCTCGTCTTCCTGAATG
>NW_017123168.1:0-262 GCF_001263275.1 Habropoda laboriosa | reverse complement strand
CTAATTTTCAGAAACTTTTTTTCATCTTTAAGTTCTGATGCCAAACAATGGTTTCATCGTCGAAGAGGATAAAAACAATTGCATACAACTTGATATAACAATGAACAAAAAACAAGCAAAAAAAAATTCTTTGTGTAGTTTATAAATGTATCTATGTACCCGCGAAATAACAATCTTGTACTGTTAATAATTTTCTAAAAAAAAAAATATAGAAGAGTCATTCGATTATACTGCTGTTACACGAGAATCCGCCCTTAAACCT
>NW_017123167.1:0-261 GCF_001263275.1 Habropoda laboriosa | reverse complement strand
GCGGCGATATTCTTACTCTAAATGGTATTTGTTTATGCTATGCATTCTGGACGTCCGCATTGATGTTTCGAACTACGATGGTGGGGAAAAATACAGATTATTAAATATTTCGACGTCAATAATAATTCCTAAACCTAAATGTGACCAACGAAATCTTACCATATTTTAATAACGAATACAACGTTGTGTTTTGTTTTGTCAATAGCCAAACGGTTCCCGTGTTACCGTTAAACGAAGCGAATATACACGTATAACGTCGCG
>NW_017123166.1:0-260 GCF_001263275.1 Habropoda laboriosa | reverse complement strand
TTGTATTCGGTACCAAAAAAAGGTAAGATTTCACTGGTCACAGTTAGTTTTAGCATCTATTTTAAAGTCGAAATATTTAATTATCTGTATTTTCCTCCAGCATCGTAGTTCTTATATACGACGCCGTCATCCAGAATGCATAGCAGAATCGTACGCCTTTTGGAGTCCATGTATCGCACAGGTATGTTATGTGAAAATCGCGAATAACTACTATCACCTAGCCGACGATATATTTGTATATTCGCTTCGTTTAACAGCAA
>NW_017123165.1:0-262 GCF_001263275.1 Habropoda laboriosa | reverse complement strand
ATCCGCCAAATGTTACAGCACTCGAGTAACGTTGGTCCTAGTGCCTCGGTTTATCAACCCTTTATCTGGAGAAAAGTTCAGTGACATTTGAGACACGTTTAAGGGGCCTGTGAAAAGTAGTTCTTTCGGGATTTTTTTCAGGAAAACTACTGGAGGTATTGAAACGAAACTTAGAAAGATTGTTACTCATTCCTTGCTATATGCGCTCAATTTTTTTTGTGGTGAAGTATGGTACAGTTTTCGTGCGACAGGTACCGGAAGT
>NW_017123164.1:0-262 GCF_001263275.1 Habropoda laboriosa | reverse complement strand
AATTTTTAAATTGATTCAGCTTAAATTTTGCGTCGAGAGAGATGAAATTTGATGTAACTACGACGGGTGGTTGTGTTCTATAAAACATTTGGAAATTGTTTGGCGATGAAACGTTAAAAATCAGTTCAAGTTTTGATTCTTCTGTTTTTTGTGCGCTGAAGTAGATTTGTTCTTATGAGAAAAATATTTGAAAAGCAGTGGTACACTGTCGTCCATATGTTTAATCGCGCAATGCAGAAGTGCGAGGTGATTCAATTCATTT
>NW_017123163.1:0-261 GCF_001263275.1 Habropoda laboriosa | reverse complement strand
AACACAGGAAACGTTTGAGCTGTTGAAAAAACGAACCACACTTTTGTATTCGGTACCAAAAAAGGTAAGGTTTCGTTGGGAACTTTTATTTATTGGAATTATTTCTAAAGTCGAAGTATTTCATTATTTGTAATTTCCCCCACATCGTAGATCGAAAATTCGACGCCGGCGTCCAATATGCATAGCAGAACCGTAAGTCATTTACAGGAAGAAAATCGTCCCAGTATGATTTGCGAAGGTCGCGCAGAACTACTATAACCA
>NW_017123162.1:0-262 GCF_001263275.1 Habropoda laboriosa | reverse complement strand
GCAATATTTGCGGCGATCTCAACACTAGTAGAACCGGAGTGAATTTCTTTAGGTGATATATTTCAAACTAAATTATTTACAGTTCCATTCTTATTGTGGGTGCATCTACCCACACAACGCTATAGTAGGATTTCAACACTTTGATTCTCATAAACAGGTTTAATTGCTTCAACGACATTCGGTGGTAGCGCTGTATACTGATGCTTGTACTTGTGCGTCTGAGGGGCACAATTAGCTAAATAAATAATAATAATAAATAAAT
>NW_017123161.1:0-260 GCF_001263275.1 Habropoda laboriosa | reverse complement strand
CGAAATGTTACCATTTTTTAATACCGAATACAAATGTCTGCTAGGTTCTTCAATATCTCACACGGTTTCCGTGGTACTGTTAAACGAAGCGAATATACACATATAACTTCGGGCTTGGAGATGATATTTCTTCCCGACTTTCACGTAACGTACAGGTACCATACTCGCACTCTAAATGGTGTCCGATTCTGCTGTGCATTCTGGACATCGGTGTCGAGTTTTCTCTCTACGATGGTGGGAGCAAATACAGATAATATAAA
>NW_017123160.1:0-262 GCF_001263275.1 Habropoda laboriosa | reverse complement strand
ACTTGAACGACGTCTTCTATTCGCAGTCGATGAATATTTCAGTTTCCATCGAGTCCAACGCTTTGTGCAAAGTATCGAAAATTTCTTGTATCATTTTTCATCGCACATTTCCATCGAACGCTATTTCACATTGTTTGTATCGCCGCATGAAATTCGACATCACGACGAATTGTCTCGTTATTTAAACGATTACCCGTTTGATTATCGTGCAAAGCCCAAATCGAAGGTAATCTCAATTAGTTGACGGAACGAACATTATTGG
>NW_017123159.1:0-262 GCF_001263275.1 Habropoda laboriosa | reverse complement strand
TTCGTTTCGCTCTTCGCAGGAATATTTTCTGTACTCGAGAAAGATTTTTTAAGAGCCAATCTCGTTGCTGTAAATATGACGAAGCGATTAAATTGTTTTAACGCTTTAATTGTCCTGCTAATTCTAATCGTACACCTCACAAGCATGGAGGTTTAAAAAATTGTAGAACAACTGTACGTAATAATACAAAATTGTATATATGGAAAAATTGTTCTAATTTTAATGAATAATATTTAACAAAATTATTGTAGGAACTCACTCA
>NW_017123158.1:0-261 GCF_001263275.1 Habropoda laboriosa | reverse complement strand
CTCTTTATTTTGCATATTGCGCCACGTAAAACGTGTTGTAACGAATATAAACTATAATACTGCTGTTTTCCCGCGACAACCCACGTTTTGCAGTACTACATTCGACTGTATTCTCTTTATTTTGCATATTCCGCCACGTTCAACGTGATTTAACAAATTTAAACTGTATTACTGCAGTTTTCCTGCGACAACCCACGGTTTGCAGTGCTACAAATGCCTGCTTTCCCTTTATTTTCCATGTTTCGCCACGTAAAACGTGTT
>NW_017123157.1:0-262 GCF_001263275.1 Habropoda laboriosa | reverse complement strand
CTGGCACAAGTTAATTACACTTCGTAATCCGCAAATTCAAACGAAAGTTAGGATTACAATGAAGTTTTCTTACTAATATAACGATTTTTCTCACATCTTCGCCAGAATCTCTGCCACGAGCCTGACATGTTGTCATATGTTAAGGGGTTAAGGGTGAGGTTGAAACAATCGTAGGTTGACGAAGAAGTTGCATTAATTGTACCACGCAGAATTTCTTCCTGTTCCGTAACTATTTCAGCTCACGCGACAGTATCAACGTGAT
>NW_017123156.1:0-262 GCF_001263275.1 Habropoda laboriosa | reverse complement strand
GAGTGAGAACAGGAGGAATAAAACGAGAGAAAGATAGTCTAGGTGAGTGGAGTTGGTGTAGAGAAGTTGGTAGCGCGCTCGACTTCCAGCCAAATGACCCCAGTTCGAATCCCACTTACCCCATTTCCAATTTTCTGCTCGTTTTTCTCGCGTTTCGCGCGAGTCCCTCTAGGTTCTCGAATTAAATGTGTCCAATTGAGAGAGAGAGAGAGAGAGAAATCGACTTGATAAATTCCGGGGAATGGATGAGTATCAATTTGAA
>NW_017123155.1:0-261 GCF_001263275.1 Habropoda laboriosa | reverse complement strand
TCTGGTATGCATATTGGACGCCGGCGTCGAATTTTCGAACAACGATGTGGGGGAAAATACACAGAATTATATATTTCATCGTTAGAAATAATTCCAATAAATAAATGTCCCGAACTAAATCTTACCATTTTTTGGTATCGAATGATAACGTGTGGTCCGTTTTTTCAACGATCAAAAGGTCCCGTGTTAATGTTAAACAAACGAATATTCACCTATAACGTCGCGCTTGGAGATAATATTTCTTCGCGATTTTCACGTAAC
>NW_017123154.1:0-262 GCF_001263275.1 Habropoda laboriosa | reverse complement strand
AGGCACAAGATATTAACGAAATTGTTAAATAGAGTACTGCTATTACGTATATTTAGAGTAGTGAAAATTAGTGAAGACACCGAACACCTATTTTGTCACCTTAATTTTCCTTCCGAGTATCACACTTTGTAAAGGTTTACAGCGGTAATTTATCACGTTACCATAATTTATAAAGTAAGAACGATGATTGATGACTGAAGAATAACAATAACGATTTTTGTTAAGGATACTTAAGTTAGACCAGGTTTACGATACGGACGCG
>NW_017123153.1:0-261 GCF_001263275.1 Habropoda laboriosa | reverse complement strand
CTGCACTCGAATATCATATATCAACCACTGTTTCTTGCTCCAGTGACCTGCATCAGGTTAGATAGTTTTTTTTATAACAACGCGCACCTGTTTAATAACAACCACTGTTAGTATGTTCAGTTAGACATGCATACCATCTATTAAAATATTCGCCATCAACTAATTAATTGTTATTAACCACTGCAACGTCAACCGCGCCTTATAGGACAGTTACTTTATTTATTGCTACCTCTTTATCAACAAAAGTTAAATTAACCTTTC
>NW_017123152.1:0-262 GCF_001263275.1 Habropoda laboriosa | reverse complement strand
GAGGGACCTAGGATTTATAAGTCGGTTTTCCGAACTGAGACCCTTTGTTGCGACGTCCTGCAGGCCTTGTTTACCAGACGAACACTTGGCCTGTAGGCATTGCGCAATCTGGAAACTGCCCCAATTTTTAATTGGACAATCCTAGGTCCCACTTTTCTGTAGTTCCTTCCAAAATAGGACTTGGAGGGAATTTTCCAGGACGATGGATGGAGCGTTTCTCAACTTGGGTGGAAAGCGTCCCTCCATCGAGACAGAACAAAAT
>NW_017123151.1:0-262 GCF_001263275.1 Habropoda laboriosa | reverse complement strand
TATTAATTGCTAACTCTTTATCAACAAAAAATTAATCTAACCCTTATTACACTCTAATAACACATACCAACCACTGTTTGTTTCTCCTGTGACCTGCATAAGGTTAGTTTTTTTTTTTTATAACAGCGCTCTCGATTTTCATAACAACCACTGTTAATTTGTTCTGTTAGACATGCATACCGTCGAATAAAATATACGCCATCAACTAATAAATATTTATTGACCACTGCAATGTCAACCGCCGCTTATAGGACACTTATTT
>NW_017123150.1:0-262 GCF_001263275.1 Habropoda laboriosa | reverse complement strand
CTCCTATATTACGCCGACGGAGATTATGTCGGATTATGTTCACCAGGTGGCAAACTTGTACAGTGAGATTGAACCGGAAGAATGTCCGTGATTTCTCGGGCGCCACGGACCTTTGCGTCTGCAGGGGGTCGAAACGATCTTAGGAATGGAACGGTTGGAAACGGCGGATTTTCTTTTTGGCGGAATAAAGTGAAATCGAGAGAGAGAGACTGTTGGGTGCTTTTGACTTTCCGTTTGAGACGTGGTGGATTTTTTGGGTGAA
>NW_017123149.1:0-262 GCF_001263275.1 Habropoda laboriosa | reverse complement strand
ACATACGTTTTAAGAAGTTTGAAATTCCAACAGCTATTGTAAATTTTTTATTTCATCTTCCATTCTAAAAATATTCAAATTTCGACGTTTATTTTTGATGTTCTATATTTTATCGTCCGTTTTCGTACTTTCCAATATTATCTCCACTAATGTCTCTCTCAAAGATTTTTCATCGCTCTACCCACCTCTAAAATTCGAGAAAAAAAAACGCAACGCTACTATTTGAAACGGTACACGTTAACCGAAACTTCTGTCTCCATTG
>NW_017123148.1:0-262 GCF_001263275.1 Habropoda laboriosa | reverse complement strand
TTGGTAAACGAGCGGATCATACAGGGTAACTGGGGGTAAAACAGGAGTTGTTATTGATATCAGTGAGTACGTGAGAATTTATTGCGAGATATATTTTTTAGTTATTGTTATAAAATATATTGCTATCGAACTTATTATCAAGTATTATACAACCATAGAAACGAATGGCAATATTTGTTCGAGAAGTGTGAAGAAAGGGTTGATAACGATAATTCTACAATTCCCTGATAAATGCTGCAATTTTCTTACTTCAAAATTACCG
>NW_017123147.1:0-262 GCF_001263275.1 Habropoda laboriosa | reverse complement strand
GAAAATGATCGAGTAGTCTCTTAGCTGAGGAATTTGTTGGGTCATTTTCAGCCATGGTGAATGACTCTGGATGAATTTGCCGTGGAAGAAGGTTTTATGTTCAATTTTGAACGGCACAGTGGACGCCTAATTGCTTGTGTTACTGTGACAAAATCTCATTTCTCGAAAATGACTCGAGATTCGTCGAATTATTTTCAGATGAGAGTTAACCGAATTGCAAGTTATGAGAAAACAGGTGATGCATTTTGCACTAAGATAACGC
>NW_017123146.1:0-262 GCF_001263275.1 Habropoda laboriosa | reverse complement strand
TTTCGCTGTTTTCCTAAATTAAGGTGGAAGTGTGCAAAGGATAAAACTAAGAATTGAATTACGATGCAAGCACAGCACAGTACGAACAAATTTTCGAAGCGCCTATAGGCGCCGACAACAGCGGAAGGGTTAAATTTCCACAATTTTTTCCAATGACACAGAGTTTCTCGGAGACTGTGAGCCAGCTGATAAATTATGGGCATCGACAATCGAGTTATGAGTAAGGCTTGCGTAAACGTTATCTCAGATACGCGAATTCCAC
>NW_017123145.1:0-262 GCF_001263275.1 Habropoda laboriosa | reverse complement strand
TTATAGGATTTCATGTCTCGCCGAGTTATAATACAGCCGTAATCAATTGCTTTGTATAAGCTTAATAACATTTTTGTTATCAGTACCCCAGTTTTCGTCGGCTAAAACTGTTAATATATCGGGTGGTTCGGAAAGTTCGTAGCGAGATGTAGGAAAAATTCAAACTGACGTATCTCTAATTGAGACAGTGACAAAAACTAAAAGGTATTTTACTCGTTATTTGAAGACGGACCCAACCCACTCCTCCAATTATTCATAAGGT
>NW_017123144.1:0-262 GCF_001263275.1 Habropoda laboriosa | reverse complement strand
TATAGTATGATGAAACACTCCACAATCAGAAATACGTCTTTCACAGCCTTCGTCTGCATAAATCATATAGTTTAGCACTATTCTAAAGATATCCTTGTATTTAAAAAGTAAACTTCAACACATGTTTGCCATCCATTTCTCGTATGCTATTTGAAAAATTCCACTTGGTATTGAATCCATACGATACCTCTTTCCACAGCTTTTGTGTTGCAAGCCTCTGTACATAACATAATATACGTAAAATACCATTGTTGAGAAGGAT
>NW_017123143.1:0-262 GCF_001263275.1 Habropoda laboriosa | reverse complement strand
TATTAACTTTTTTTCTTTTTTTTGAAACGTTGAAAAATGCGAGCTCACCCAATTTACCTATAAACACATCACAAAATTTTTGAATGTTATTACGAATAAGTTGACCACCTGATCTATAGCTACGATGCTCTCCTGTAGCACCAAATGTCATGTTCCAGCTAAATAAAAATGCCTTTTCTAAATCATGAGTACTGCATTCAACTATAGTTCGATTACCAAAAGGTATTTTTGAATTAAATTCATAATTATTATTTCTTTTTGT
>NW_017123142.1:0-262 GCF_001263275.1 Habropoda laboriosa | reverse complement strand
CAAGAAGCATTACAAATGCTTCCCACAAATGTCTTTGTTAGTTAATTTATAGGTTAACATAAATAATTCTTTTTCTATTTATATGTTGCAATATGAAAATATTGCTTGGAACGAAAAATATAATTTTTCAAATAAATACTTCCTGGTAATGAACGAAGCAAGTTCGATTTTTCCACGCGTTTAGAACGCATTTTTCAAATCTCTAACTAATTGCACTAACTTTTAACTACTTAATCTACGTATCATTTCTATTAGGTTGGTG
>NW_017123141.1:0-262 GCF_001263275.1 Habropoda laboriosa | reverse complement strand
TTGCGAAAATAATCTATTCTAAAGAAATTGCCTCGAAAATAATGAAAAAGAATTACGAATTTTGACTCGATATTCAAGAAAATCTATTCTAAAGTAATTTTCTCCAAAATAATAAAAAAAAGATTAGGAATTTTGACTCGATATTCAAGAAAATCTTCGATTCTGAAGTGTCTCCAAAACAATGAAAAAAATTACGTATTTTGACCAAGTTCCAAAGCAACTCCCCCCGAAATAACGCAAAACGGAATAACAAATATCAAGA
>NW_017123140.1:0-262 GCF_001263275.1 Habropoda laboriosa | reverse complement strand
ATGTAGATAAAAAAACATTATCGAGCGCCAGAGAACATTCGATATCGCGTATTAGAGACGAAACTTCGAAACAATATACTTAGAATAAGATAATTGCAAAATTCTTTTGTGTATGAATTACACTATTAGTTGCGCTTTCATTCATCGAGAACGAATTCGTCGATGTTCTTCTTTGATTAATAAAAAGATTTGAAAATAAAAAAAAAAAAGTATCGATGAAACGTTTAACGCGTATTATATGGTAATTATAATTTGTACTGTT
>NW_017123139.1:0-262 GCF_001263275.1 Habropoda laboriosa | reverse complement strand
TGGTTTACAAATCCGATAATACCGAATGCCATCGACGACGTTTGCTTGTTTATGGATTATTGTTGGCGATACACGTCCTCCGGTGTAACGTTCGCACTTCTCGTTCGACACGGTGTCGTCCACCGTTGATAAATCATCGGGAAGAATTGCACGGGGTTTCTTACGTTAGAGATAGAGATTCGACGACGTTTTGACAGCCTTCGATGTAATTTCATGTCGATCGTAATAAATGTTTTTTGTTGGGGCGATTTATCGCGACGTC
>NW_017123138.1:0-262 GCF_001263275.1 Habropoda laboriosa | reverse complement strand
ATTCCTTATACATTTTCCCCTTCACCTCTCCCCCAGTTTCGAGTTCCACCTAGTTTGCAAATACATTTTCCCCCGTGGCCATTTCGTTCACGCACACTCGTCTAAAAACGCCAAGCAACTGGCCGCGTTCCATTGCGCACTTTGCAATTCGACCGCTCGGCTTTCGCGGCGATAAATAAACAAACAAAAGGGACAAGGGAAATATGAAAAACGATATTCGAAGCCGTAAACTTTTTCGCATTGATCCGTAAAAACCTCTATC
>NW_017123137.1:0-262 GCF_001263275.1 Habropoda laboriosa | reverse complement strand
GCGAGGATTGTGGAGAGGTTGTTGTGAAACGTCGATTTATGGTTTCGAGATGTTTGTAGGTATTTTCGGCTCTTTAACGCGTACTTTTTACATGTGCACAGATAATTCTGGAGAGAGTGCAATTTTGTTGAATTATTTTCTTTCATTTTTTGTTATTGTATTATTCTTCTTGTTCTATTGCGAGAATGTACGTCTCAGTGTTAGAAATAAATGAGAAACTTATTTTTATACGCCTAGGAAATAATGAAAGAAAAGAAAATTG
>NW_017123136.1:0-262 GCF_001263275.1 Habropoda laboriosa | reverse complement strand
TTCCAGAAGAAAAGGATTGTCCTTTAAAACCGTCTTACTACATTAACCCAAGACATTCTCGACTGGTTGCAGAGCAGAACACGACGTGTGTACATGTGTACACGTGTATTGTAAATACACAGGGTACGTAGGTACGCGCGAATGTAAATTAGAGTTAACCCGGCGCGACTCTTTTTCTTCAGCTGTCTGCGTGAAAGAGCCAACTCGTTGCTGTCGTTGCTGCTGCTGCTTCCGCCGCTACTTCTGCTGTTTGTGGTATAGA
>NW_017123135.1:0-261 GCF_001263275.1 Habropoda laboriosa | reverse complement strand
TATTTATCGTCGTCTTCGATTTGCAAATTTCGAGGTATTCATGGCAAATAGGTAAGAATGTCGATTGCATCGCTTGTTCCGTCAAAGTCGGATACAATTCTTGTGTAACGTATACTATTGTAAAAACGTAGACACGTTCGATTAATCTCACGCCCGCCCTGCTCCGAGTCAGAGTACTTTCTGACAATAGTGCATTTTCATATGTAGATATTGGAATTAACAGTAGAATTACTGGCTGGGTGAAAAATGACCAAAATGGTA
>NW_017123134.1:0-262 GCF_001263275.1 Habropoda laboriosa | reverse complement strand
ACCGGGACGGAACTGTAAGGAGTACAGTATACGTCCTCAACAGAATAATGAAAATACTTCCGTAGCGTCCTGAGCAAAACATGTGATTTCGACGTGGCAGGCAATGTGTTAAGCGAAAAGCGCGGTAGAATAAGATTAAAGTTAAGATCGCGAGAGCTCGACGTGAGAGCCGTTGATCTCAAATCTGTACCTTAGCCACAGTTATCCTTTTATATACTTTCGTTTATTGCACTGTTTGCATATATCGTTATATTTATTGGGC
>NW_017123133.1:0-262 GCF_001263275.1 Habropoda laboriosa | reverse complement strand
AACAATTTTGTTCATTTAACTAACCTTTGGGTGCCGAGGGTCTCTGATAAAATACTGTTTACGTGTATCGCTTACTATTAAAAAAAGGGTTCAAATACAGCTCTGCAATATTTTTTGCAAAATTGTCAATTATTCAAACGTGAAAAAAAGCAAAAGAGTAAAATGGAAAATTGAATAATTCAAATGGAAAGGAGTTAAACCTCTACTGTCGAGGCGGAGTCACATCTTTTTTCTTTTCTTCCATTCTATTTAGAACGCAACG
>NW_017123132.1:0-261 GCF_001263275.1 Habropoda laboriosa | reverse complement strand
GATGGATAAAACGTATTTTCCGAGATGTACACAGTGAAATGCATATGCTGTTACATATGTATGGAATATGCGATAAAATTAATGCATATGTCGTTTAAGCGAAATATGCAAAACATGCATTATGCAAAATATGCAAGATAAAAAATACATTTTCGATATATATGAATGACGTAATAAACTTCTATTCAAGTCCCACACCTTTATCTTCTTCCATTAAAAATATGCATTTGCATAAACATCCGCAGTCTAATTATTATAAAC
>NW_017123131.1:0-261 GCF_001263275.1 Habropoda laboriosa | reverse complement strand
AAGCCAAACTGAAACAACACAGGCTGTTCGACGTCTAACTGATGCGAAGAAAAACGAGGAGAGAAAAGGAAAATTTAGTTGTGTAGATGCAGATCGATATGAAACGTTGCATTTAAGCTTGATGACCTTTAAAAGCTTCTTAAAAATACTGACTAATTAACTAGTAGAATTTCTTTCAATCACTCGAGCAAACTCCGTAAATTTCGAAGGACTTTGATAAAAGTTTCGGCGAACATAGTTCTCGCATTTCCCTCCTCTCTT
>NW_017123130.1:0-261 GCF_001263275.1 Habropoda laboriosa | reverse complement strand
ATACGATCGCGAGTTGCAATAAACAGACATTCCTGACAAGGTTCTTAAATTATACATCCTCTATTCGTTCAACTTGAATTACTCTAAATCGTTGCTTCCACTCTCATTCGAGGAAATTCCGTTGGCACAATTTCTTGCTGCGACGAGCTGTTACGATCCTGTTATACCTGTTGCAGTACTTACGATCGGCGTTACGAGTAAAAGCGGACGATATTCGACGAATTCGATCTCGTTTCCCTGAAGCATGATTTACTTCTCGTA
>NW_017123129.1:0-261 GCF_001263275.1 Habropoda laboriosa | reverse complement strand
TGTTGTACGATGGTTGATCTTGAGAGTGATTTCGATCGGGTATTCTGCTCTCTGATTGCACTCCCAGTAGAGTGGTAGCTGATGAATTTGACTAATCGAGAGCGACTCGCGATAGTTTCACTCTTAAATGGGTAAGTGTCTTATAGCTGGGTTGGAGAGTGTATAGTCGGTGGAATAAATGTGGGGATATCGATAAACGATAGAGGGAAGCTTGAGAAAATAAGGGCTTGAAACTCGATCGAGAAAATGCTGACCCTAGAC
>NW_017123128.1:0-261 GCF_001263275.1 Habropoda laboriosa | reverse complement strand
TAGCTGGAGCTGTTAAGAAAAGTATTCGATGGTTTTGAGGAAACTGAGTTGGTTTCCATTTGGGTATGAAATAATTTATTAAATATTTGCTAGGCAAGTTAGTTAGCTTATATTCGTCTTTAATGCAAAATCTTCTTTTCCAGGACAACACTATTCCGTGTTAAAGAGTAACAAATAAATTTGGTTTATTTAAAACAAAGCAAATAAATCAATTTCTTTCAATGTTTAAATATTTCAATATCTTTGAGATTCTAATTCACC
>NW_017123127.1:0-261 GCF_001263275.1 Habropoda laboriosa | reverse complement strand
GATAATTTTAAGTTGACTCTCGAGTGAGTCCCTTGAATGCTTCGTGATTTGAATGCTATACTGGTAACTTCTCGTTACTGTGTTACTCGTAACTGCGTTTTTCTTCGCGGTGTTACTAACTTGTGTATCTGAGTATTGTCGCTTTCATTAGTTCTGATCGTTTGCGATTCGTCAGTTGTATGTGCGTTGGAATGGATATCTGTGTTGTCATTAGTCACTGTAGCTTAAGAGTGGTCCTGGTTTAAGGTTCTTTCTGCGAGA
>NW_017123126.1:0-261 GCF_001263275.1 Habropoda laboriosa | reverse complement strand
GTGGTATTGATACCAGGTTTAGGGGATTAGTTTGTTTATTGTGGGTACTTGATGGAATTATACTTTCGTTAGATTTAATGTTTCAATTGTTATGGAAAATTTTTGTTATCGTCGTGATTAAATTTATTGGCAATTTGAATAACATCTTTGTGGTAATAATAAGAATAATCCGTTTCTTTACTCCAAATCTAGTGGATTAATTTACCTATGACGGATAGTCGAATTTACTGACACGTTTCTTTAATTCAAGGTTCTACCATT
>NW_017123125.1:0-261 GCF_001263275.1 Habropoda laboriosa | reverse complement strand
AGAAGGTCTACAAAAACGGCCATTCTAACCATCAAACACCGCTCCTCGAACCGAATGACCCAAGCTCAACAAGAGTCCTTCAAACACTGCCATAACTCGCAACATCCTTCAGCTCTTTCAGTCCTCATAAAAGCCTTCAGAAGAATTCGCGTGCATCGGTCCGTAATACCGCTCCCATAACCTATGCCACTCGAAATTGAACCGAGCCAACTGAACTTTCCCCCTGTAGACACATCGGGAACCCACCGAAAGCCCGTCGAA
>NW_017123124.1:0-261 GCF_001263275.1 Habropoda laboriosa | reverse complement strand
AGGTTCGACTGGTCAATGCGACCGAGAAATGAAAATATTTTCAGTCCGTTACTCTGATCTCTACGTACGTTTACACATTGAAATTGCTCTCTAACCCACTTACGGCGAAGCAGAAATTTGTTTAATTTTTGTCTTTTAATACACGGACGACGACTCGCTGTACCGTCGAACGGAGAAACATTCAGTTGCAGTTCAGACTTAATCCCATTGAGGCTCTTAAGAGAATTACCAGCAACGTTAATAATTCTGCGTTCAAAGCGG
>NW_017123123.1:0-261 GCF_001263275.1 Habropoda laboriosa | reverse complement strand
TTCTATTTTACACGGGTTTCAAGAAAGAATTGAGTATAAATATACATACTTTCGACTATGTGTATTTTATATTTTTCTTCTTTATTTACATTTTATACGTAAAATAAGTGTATTTTCTAATCTGAACCGCCTGACTTTATCGCTGTTGAGTCAATGGCCCTGCGTTCGTCGTACGAGGGTTAAGTCATTTCAATGTAGAGAAGAAGCTAGGCGAAGATAGGAAAGAACGTGGTATTTGAAGTTTGATTAATCGTTGATGAA
>NW_017123122.1:0-260 GCF_001263275.1 Habropoda laboriosa | reverse complement strand
GATTCGTTACGTGAAAATAGCGAAGAAATACTATCTCCAAGCGCGAAGTTATATGTGTATATAAGCTTCGTTTAACAGGAACAGGGCGACGTTTGAGCTATTGACAAAACAAAGCACACCTTTGTATTTGATATCAAAAAATGGTAATATTTCGTTGGTCACTTTTAGTTTTAGGAATTATTTTTAAAGTCGAAATTTTTACTTTTCTGTATTTGCCCCCACCAAAGTAGTTCGAAAATTCGACGCCGATGTCCAGCATG
>NW_017123121.1:0-261 GCF_001263275.1 Habropoda laboriosa | reverse complement strand
GCAACATATTGAAACCTTTTCACATCTGTCGAACTTATCAAAAGAAGTAAAATAAACAGCCAAAGCCATGAATGTGTTAAGTTTCACTTTTTGAATAACGAAGCAGACTGAATGTGACCGAAGGAGGAGGAGGAGACAATCAAAAATTATTTCACAGTTGAATTCAAGTCTGAAGCAAGGATTACTATTTACAAGAAAATTTCGAATATTTCGATCTCCAGAATTATTTGACATTCTGCATTTTGTATTTCTGAATTTCCA
>NW_017123120.1:0-261 GCF_001263275.1 Habropoda laboriosa | reverse complement strand
GGTACGCCCTCTCATAAATTAATTTTCCCAGGAAATATCCCTTGACTTCGAGTGTATTGGCCGGGATAAATGATTACACGGTGTTAGCTCCGTTGCGAACGATCTAACAGCGATGGGAATTACACGGAACCTTCGTTGTGTACGATAAGTCCTTTTAAGTGATTTATTCGGTTCTTTTTGTCGAAAGAAAGATTCCAGTTTCGATTCAAGCATCCCCCAAGTTACGTCGATAAATACGCTATGAACTGAGCAACACGCGGT
>NW_017123119.1:0-261 GCF_001263275.1 Habropoda laboriosa | reverse complement strand
GGTCACCTCGAAAGATTAGGACTTCTCGAGAAATAGAAGAAACTTCTCCAAACTTCAGAAATACAATTTCTCCTTGAACTATTTCTTTGTTTTCTCTTGTTCCCAAATAGATCACAGTGTTCCCCAAGTTCTTTACAGTAACTACACTAATGGCAAGACTTGAAAAATGGAGATGACCGATTTTTTGAACTGTCTTCGATTATTGGTTGCATTTTTTATCATTTAAAAAACGCTACACTTAAAATTTAATCATCTATGGAA
>NW_017123118.1:0-261 GCF_001263275.1 Habropoda laboriosa | reverse complement strand
GCGTATCTGCCTCTAGCTGTTCTTGATCTGGTTGGGATGGCTCCGATTCGCGCCTTCACGCATCGGATGAAGTCTTTTCCTTGTAGGAGCCGGGTTCTATCCGCGATCCACTGGTGTTGTGGTGTGGCGCTAGACTCGCTGAGTCCCCTCCCATCTGCAGACACGTATAGCCGCTCAGCCCATCGTTTCTTAATGTCATCCATCTGCAGCATCTGGGTTCTTTCTCTCAGTTGTTTCTTGCACTTGTCTATTTCCTCGTCT
>NW_017123117.1:0-261 GCF_001263275.1 Habropoda laboriosa | reverse complement strand
TACTATTCCTCAAGGTCGATTTAGATTATCTATTCGCGAAAGGGTTGCAGCAAGGTTTCGTTCGGGCAAAGAAACGTATATTATAGCGATTGTTCTATTAGTTTCCGTCCGGCAGCGTCAAGCATACAGTGGGCTAAAAGAGTATTTGTACATCTAGGTTTTTTTCAATAACTTTATACAAACAAATGACACATTAATAAAAACTGTTTTTACTAATAGTTCACTGTATACAGAGGTAATGTGCGCATTAATAATTCTTAT
>NW_017123116.1:0-261 GCF_001263275.1 Habropoda laboriosa | reverse complement strand
CGTGAAAAAATAAATGGAAAATATAGAATAATAATAATTTTCGAGAAAATTGAAGACGTCTTTATTTTTGCCATTTACTTTGGATTGTGGGGATTAGCAGGTTCGTGAAAAGTTTCACTACGTGAAATTAAGTTTTCAAAAGTGGACACTATGTGAAACTAAGTTCCCAAAAATTGACACTATGTGAAATTAAATTTTCAAAAATTGACACTATGTGAAATTAAATTTTCAAAAATTGATACTATGTGAAATTAAATTCTT
>NW_017123115.1:0-261 GCF_001263275.1 Habropoda laboriosa | reverse complement strand
TTTTAAATATAAAACGTTATTAACGACATTTATATTATACAGTCTGTCTAACAAGAGTGTGATCGGCACAATGTAACAACTGCTCGTTGTAACGAAGTAAAAATAATTACGCAAATCCTGCTTACTAAGGACTACGACGCTTTCATATTGATCCTTTGGATGGTCTAATAACATTACTAATTCTGGTAAAAATAATGAAAATTTTTTTAAAATACTAAAGTACTTCCATCCATGATAAAAAATGTAACAAAGCATATTTTA
>NW_017123114.1:0-261 GCF_001263275.1 Habropoda laboriosa | reverse complement strand
AGTATCCGCTTCTGTCGATGCTTCTTCTTCCCGCGATGGAAATTGTTATCGCCGATAGGTTTACATTTTATCGCAAAATTCATGTGCTAGACGGAAATTTTTATAATACTTTTTCACCCGAAATTCACCTTTTCGTCTGTTGATCGATAAGGCTGTAGTTATACAGAGTATTTCTGAACTGGTGGTACAAGCGGTGACTACGTGCAAAAATAAGTGGGAAAAAAAGAATAACATTTCGTTTCCGAGTAAATCAGCGTTGAA
>NW_017123113.1:0-261 GCF_001263275.1 Habropoda laboriosa | reverse complement strand
AGAAGAATGGGAATAGGTACATATGTGAAATGTACCATCGAGTTCGACCGAGATGATGAATATGTAGATGGGAGGCTCGATAGTTCGTTTCAGATTATCCGATGTTGATGGTTTTACGAACGCCTCTGGATGGTTATGCAAGATTTCTTGCCGGAGGTTTCGGTTTCTATTTAAACGAGAAAATGTTACTTCCTCGTAAAATTACATAGGGTTGTTGTATGCCTGTATTTGTGGCTGTTGTTAGTTTGAACAATTTGCATT
>NW_017123112.1:0-261 GCF_001263275.1 Habropoda laboriosa | reverse complement strand
AAAGCATTGCGGCGACTTTTTCAAGCAAGACGCGTAAAAAATCTTCGAGGATCACGTAATTTTCGCGACGAAACCGCAAGAAATGTTACTGGACCCCGGAACTGGCCGGAAAACGAAAAGCAATATCAAGAAGAGCGATCGTAAATGGAGCGACCGCAAGTAGCAACGATATCAGGTTTTCTAGGAACGCGGGATGATGTGGTAATATATTCATGAAGTGTCACCGTATCAAATTGAAACCGTAATAAAGGAAACCGATAT
>NW_017123111.1:0-261 GCF_001263275.1 Habropoda laboriosa | reverse complement strand
CAATAAGGTTAGAAAAAAATCGGAGACAGAGTGGCAGAAACTGTGCGATTTGACGTGGAATGGCTCAAATGTGGATTCCAATTATGATTGTTCTAGTCACCTGGTACAAATGATTCAAAGTTCGTTTTAATCCTTATAAACGAGACTGTGCTCCATTTCAAAGTAAGCGATACCAATAAATATTCGACAAAATGGTACCAGTTAGAATTGTGACATTCGAAATTTCAGTTTTACAATATCCGTAGGTAGGGTTTGATGGTT
>NW_017123110.1:0-261 GCF_001263275.1 Habropoda laboriosa | reverse complement strand
TATCAACGATACTGCTTGGACAAAGGCATTCAAAATGCTTGGAAGATACTGAGTACTCACTAAGCTTTCGAGACATATCAAGACTCAAAATCTATGAAGACTCAAGACCTCTCATGACTCAAGATCTCTCAAGACTCAAGACCTCTCATGACTCAAGATCTCTCAAGACTCAAGACTTTTCAAGACTCAAGACTTTTCAAGACTCAAGACCTCTCATGACTCAAGATCTCTCAAGACTCGAGACTTTTCAAGACTCAAAAC
>NW_017123109.1:0-261 GCF_001263275.1 Habropoda laboriosa | reverse complement strand
TTTGTTCCATCTTCAAGGTACTGTAACTCCAAGAAGATACTAGCAATTGTAAAGTGAAAAAATGACGTTTCAGAATATATGCGAACTTCGTACGTTTTCATTCAGTTTTATCTGTTCTAACGTATTCATGCAAAAGTCTGCACGAACTTTTCGCCCGACCGAGTATATTCTCCGAGGAGAAGCTTTCACGTATTTCTGTCGCTTTACCGCACTCTGCGCGTTAGTACACAGAAGGAACACGCGAGTATGGAATAGAGTAGA
>NW_017123108.1:0-261 GCF_001263275.1 Habropoda laboriosa | reverse complement strand
TATCATATATCAACCACTGTTTGTTGCTCCCGAGTCCGGCATTTGGTTAGTTTCTTGTTTATATCGACGTGCACATGTTTAATAACAACCACTCCGAATTTGGTCAACAAGACATGCACACCATCGATTAAAATATACGCCATCAACGAATTAATAGTTACTAACCTCTGCAATGTCAAGCGCTGCTTATGCGACTGTTACTTTATCTATTGCAACACCTTTATCAACAAAAATTTAAATTAACCGTTGTTACACTCGAAT
>NW_017123107.1:0-261 GCF_001263275.1 Habropoda laboriosa | reverse complement strand
GAAATCCGGCCTAGCCCAGAATTATCTTGAGACGGAAATCCTGAAAACCAGGATGACCGCTCTCGAAGAGAAAGTGAACTTGTTCACAAGCGTGAAACCAGTTCCACAAGCGGAAATTAACAAGAGCTACGTCGCAATGGATAGCAAAACCGCTGCCTCAGCGGCAAGACCACAACTGAGTCAGGTGCGGGAGCAAGCAGCCCCTGTACCAAAGACCACAAAAAGGGAATATAAGAAATCGCAGATTGTGATTATCAAGCC
>NW_017123106.1:0-261 GCF_001263275.1 Habropoda laboriosa | reverse complement strand
AACACCTTTTTTCCATTTACACGGTAACTGACAAATTCCCTATCTGAGAAGATACGTCGATTTTAAGTCGACAAACTCGTCGAGACTTTGCAAAAAAAGGGTATCGAATTAATTTCTACACGTGATATTGTAGTTAATCGTTGGTAAAAGTGTATATATAGAATCGTGTCGAGATAATGTCAATTAAATACGTTACCTCTTCGAAGAAACACAGTGTATCTGAAGTTTCGTTTGAAATAAACGACATTTTATATGCTCCAA
>NW_017123105.1:0-261 GCF_001263275.1 Habropoda laboriosa | reverse complement strand
AGCTAAGCTACCCTGAATATTAAAAAATAACACCCCTAAGGTCCCTCCTTCACATAAAAAGAAGCCTTACCTCCAACTCTCCCGAAGAAACCTCAGAAACCTCTTTCCTCCACCCATCCTAAACCCCAATCCCGACAACCTCAAAGTAGAATGAAAGAAAGCAGAACTTGAGGCCACTCGAGTCGCTGTTCCTCTCCGTCAAGCTCGCAGCAGTGAAATTTTCATATCGAAGAGGAAGCGTCGCGTCGCGGGACACGTGCA
>NW_017123104.1:0-261 GCF_001263275.1 Habropoda laboriosa | reverse complement strand
AATCTGCATGTAAAGAAAAATACATATATTGAATTGCGTGGATAGAATTGTTCACAATCTCCTAACAGCGGTAGAACACGCGTATGTGATTAATAATCTACTAATAAACAATTAGATTACTTTCTTATTTGTAACTTCTTAATTACATTCAGTTCTAATTCCAATCACTGCTAATGTTGCAACCTTGTTCTACTACTGAGTCGGTAACGTAGCAGCCGACACGAGAATGGTAAGGGCACTCTGTGCCCTCTCGACGTGGAC
>NW_017123103.1:0-261 GCF_001263275.1 Habropoda laboriosa | reverse complement strand
ATTTTCTGCAATAGTTGATCCAGTTCCTCGTCTTCAACCTTTTTTGGCTTTCCAGGACGTTCTCGATCGGAAAGGTCAAAATTGCCATTCCGAAATCTCTGGTACCACTTTTTATACATACTGCAAGCTACCGCACGTCATTTCCTTACATTCATTTCCAGACAACTGTTTTTTAATTGAAATGCAAAAAGAATACAGTCTCTGATATGTTGCTTATCGGACGACATTGTGCTCAATACTATTTTTTAAGGTTATATTATT
>NW_017123102.1:0-261 GCF_001263275.1 Habropoda laboriosa | reverse complement strand
CCTTCGCATTTCATACTGGGACGATTCCCCTTCTCTAAATGGCGTACGGTTCTTCCATGCATTATGGACGCCGGCGTCGAATTTTCGAGCTACGATGTGGGGGAAAACACAAATACTAAAATATTTCGTCGTTAGATATAATTCCAACAAATAAATATCCCCAATGAAATCATACCTTTTTTTGGTACCGAATACAACGGTGTGGCCTGTTTTTTCAATACATCAAAAGGTCCCGTGTTACTGATACACAAAACGAATATA
>NW_017123101.1:0-261 GCF_001263275.1 Habropoda laboriosa | reverse complement strand
GTGGTCGTAGATTAAGAATAACCATAGTACAGCTAAATTCATCGTGTTAAATAATTCTTCTTATACGAATGAAAAATGTATTCAACGTTTGTTCGTCATAATATCGTGAAATGAATAATATTACACATTATCTCTATTCACACTGAATTTAAAGACTATAACGATTAAAAATCAAGCTGACTTGTGGTCACTTATCACGAATGATCATAATAAAGCTGAAATTATTGTGTTAAATAATTTTTTTAATACGAATTAGGAATT
>NW_017123100.1:0-261 GCF_001263275.1 Habropoda laboriosa | reverse complement strand
CTAATTGTCAGTCACATGGAATCGTCTCAAGACGCAAAACATCATATAAATAGGGATCTAGTAAACACCTATATATGTATGAATTGCTCAAATAGCTCAAAAATTTCAAATTTCGACTCATTACTTCATAACACTTTTTCTCAATCGTCAGCACTTCAAACTTTATATATTTTTGCCCATTGTAGTTGTATTTTATTGTTTTGAATCCTTAAGTGCGGTGTTTTAACAGCAATGTACCTGCGAAGCCCAGCTTGCAAAAGA
>NW_017123099.1:0-260 GCF_001263275.1 Habropoda laboriosa | reverse complement strand
TTTTCGTTGGGAACAAATACTTAGAGGGAATAATTTTAATGTCGAAATATTTAATTATCTGTATTTTCCCTAACACCGTAATGTCTAAAATACGTCGCCGATGTTCAGAATGCATAGCAGAATCGTACCACAATTAAAGCCCGAGAATCGTACAGGTACGTTACGTGCAAATCAAGAAGGTAATAGTATCTCCATGCGCGACGTTATATGTGTATATTGGCTTCGTTTAACAGTAACACGGGAACCGATTGAGCTATTGA
>NW_017123098.1:0-261 GCF_001263275.1 Habropoda laboriosa | reverse complement strand
TTCTCTTTCGTTATTGGTAAACCGGGATACGGCGAGAAAGAGACTCGATATCGTAGGATTAGGGACCCCCGAATCCCCCGTCTTATTGTTCAACCGTGTGGTGCTTTCAATATTCACAAGTGTTTCACGCCGAATGAACTTATACGCGAGACTGGCTCTAGCCGGCGTCGAAAACTTTGGAAATTTATGCGACCAACATGGACGGAGATATCCATCCATTGAAGAGACTACTCGGAAAGGTCACACCTCTGAAAGAACGGT
>NW_017123097.1:0-261 GCF_001263275.1 Habropoda laboriosa | reverse complement strand
AGAACGGGTTGATCGAGTTTTATTGAAGTATTCCTCGATCGTTTAGCGCGCATACCGCGCTCTCTCCCCTTGTTTCCTCCTTCAAGATCGTCCCCTCTGCCCTCGTAAAGCGACCGACGTAATAATTACTCGCAGCGCGAGTGGATATCTTTTTTAGCTGCAACGACAAAACAGCGCTGCCCCGTTGTAAAGAAAAAAAGAGGAGGTTCGTGGAGAGAGAGAGAGAGAGGGAGAGAGGAAGAAGGTAAAGCGTCCTACGTT
>NW_017123096.1:0-261 GCF_001263275.1 Habropoda laboriosa | reverse complement strand
ATCAATATATGAATGGTGTCGACCTTGCCGATCAATATCTCGCATACAACCCTATCTTTAGAAGAACTCTGAAATGGACTAAAAGAGTATTGGGTTGGCGAATAAGTTCGTAGCGTTTTATTTTTTCTTTTATCCTAGAACGATTTGTTTGCTGTTTGGCAAAATGTTTATATGCATTTGAAAGAGCTCTTTCTGCTCTACAAAACTGTGATAATCGTTGTTTTGAATAATTTAATTTTTTATTATTTTTCAAGCTTAGAA
>NW_017123095.1:0-261 GCF_001263275.1 Habropoda laboriosa | reverse complement strand
GAATCGGTAACGTTGGGAGCGACACGAAAATGATAAAAGTCTTCTCTGCGCCCGTGCAGCGGACACAAAATCCCATAGGATGTTAAATAGGCCTATCCTATACATCGTCTGCGATACAGATCTATCACTACAAACGAGGTACAGAATAGACCTCTCAAACAATATATATTTTATGCACGTCACAGGGACTCTAGAGCCCCCTTACCATTTTCATGTCACTTCCAATGTTACCGATTCAACATAGGACAACATTACAATATT
>NW_017123094.1:0-261 GCF_001263275.1 Habropoda laboriosa | reverse complement strand
TGGCCTATGATAAACTTCCCAGATAAACTTCACTGTTACCTCAATAGGTACACTTCCATAAAGGAACCCCCAAAAAGTGTATTCCTTATCTTAAAAACGTGGAATTACTTAATTCTGCTAGCATAAGCTACAACTGGCCTATGATAAACTTCCCAGATAAACTTCACTCTTACCTCAATAGGTACGCTTCCATAAAGTAACCCCCAAAAAGTGTATTCCTTATCTTAAAAACGTGGAATTACTTAATTCTGCTGGCATAAG
>NW_017123093.1:0-261 GCF_001263275.1 Habropoda laboriosa | reverse complement strand
TGCGATCATACGAGAGAAAAATTGACACGCGATGATTTTAAATGTATCTCCTTTTTCCGTTTCGTTTACTTCTCTTTTGTAACTTTGACGTGTTACTGTGAAAAACGGAAATTGGTAACGAGAGAAAAATGTATCTATAGCGACGCAATTCCACAGCCTAACCACGCACACTCTGCGGAAATACGTCGTGCACGATTCGCTAACCTAACGTCAGCCGCCGACAAATTGTATATTAAAAAAAAGAAAAAAAAAAAATTCATT
>NW_017123092.1:0-261 GCF_001263275.1 Habropoda laboriosa | reverse complement strand
GTGCGACTATAACGCTGTCCACTGTCTGAGGATTAATTGTATCGTAATCGTATCCTTCTGATCAAGGACCGACAAATACGTGCAAGACAATAGACCACCAGAACCTAACGGAATTTTAATGACCCTCGACCACCACATGGACACCGGAATAACAGGCACTTGTAAGTACTTGACGCACAGACGATAAGACCAAGGCTACTCTGAAACTTTCTCACCTTTTCCATTGGACAAGACAATTTTCTCACCTTTTTTCCATTTTAA
>NW_017123091.1:0-261 GCF_001263275.1 Habropoda laboriosa | reverse complement strand
CTTAACTAAACTTCGACTTAACGAACGATTGTACAATGTAGTAGAGACTTTGATAAGTATTCCAGAATTATTTCACATTTTTTGAAAGCTTAAAACAGCGAAGGAATTACACTTGGACAGAAAATACCCAATTTGCCAATGGAGTGTGAAAAAATATGTTTGCCTACGAAGGGTTAAGAGTTTCTTAGAAAAGAAAAGAAACTTAAAGTTACACAATTCACCCTGTACAGTAGATTGAAAAGCAAACACGGCAGAAATTCA
>NW_017123090.1:0-261 GCF_001263275.1 Habropoda laboriosa | reverse complement strand
ATTAAAAAATAAATAATTTGCCTAGATATATCACCTTGTCTATTTTAAAATACCTTTTTTTTTTGCATTTTGATCATTAATAAAATCATTTAACCCTTTCGCTACGGCAGACCTCTCCGCCGCGTCGGTGTGCCGCCATTGAACGGAACCCCACGTCAAAAGTGTACACATTGCGTGTAGCCAGTCTTCGGCGTTCGTGTTTACGTCTTACGTCTTCGACTTCGACTTCGGTTTTTTCCTACCTGCATATAAAATCAAGGA
>NW_017123089.1:0-261 GCF_001263275.1 Habropoda laboriosa | reverse complement strand
TGTAATTTTAGTTGACGGGGACAACCGTTACAATGTTTGTTTTTCAAAAAATGTTTTTTTTTTTGAGGTTAGGTTAGGTCATCAACTGTAACTCTGTAAATTTTCAATGAAAATACTTCTAAAAATTCTAGGTACTACTTCGAACATACCTGAATACATGTACAAAATGCCATGTATGTCAAGCTTATAGTTTTTTTAAAATAAATTCGCAAATATCTCGTTGAAAACGGTCGTTCAAATGGGAACACCCCCTTAACCCTT
>NW_017123088.1:0-261 GCF_001263275.1 Habropoda laboriosa | reverse complement strand
CCTTTCAATGGGCCCTCGTGCAACGTATTGTTAGCCAGTGTCTCTTCGCTATATCGTTCGGTGTCTTGCGAACACGGATTCGATTTGTTCCCCTCTGTTTCCACCCTCTTTCTTTCCTCTCTCTCTCTCTCTGTGCTCGCGTTTTTCCATTCCCTCTCTTTCTCGTCTATCTTCTGTCTTTTAAATTTTATAGGATCGAGACTGATCCGATGATCGAATTTAGACGCGTGCTCTCTTGACTGAATTTAAGGGTAGTTTCTT
>NW_017123087.1:0-261 GCF_001263275.1 Habropoda laboriosa | reverse complement strand
GGCCTTTTGGGACACCTATTCTAGAAAATTTGGAACAGAATCAAGGAACACTGGTTGAAGCTGTTGGAAACTATTCTCGACTCTCAAATATTAGCGTTACAGTGTAAAAGAGAATGAAGTGAACTGATAGAACAAACGATGTCACCGGTTATGATTAAAAGGACCGATTTTAGAGACTGTTTCGTTCAAGATTGCAAATACTCGAAAATTTGAAACCGTGGAAGATTCGACACTGGAATCGAATATCACAAGTTCAGTTGC
>NW_017123086.1:0-261 GCF_001263275.1 Habropoda laboriosa | reverse complement strand
CGTATTTTTCGATAATGTACAGCCTTCAGAACATGAGTACCTTGCAATTCATATCCATTGAAGGCTAATTACAGGACAATGGCGCATTACAAACCTTCTTTCTCACCTGTTCCACGGAAATCGATATCAAACCTATCTTCGTTCTACATATACACCGCTATTGCTTATTGCTTTACTATTGACTTCATAATTACTATCTCTTTTCTTTCATTTACCGACTGAGTTAATGAAGTTAATTACAGCATAGAAGAAATCATGCGA
>NW_017123085.1:0-261 GCF_001263275.1 Habropoda laboriosa | reverse complement strand
CAGATGCAGGATGACCGAAAATTAACTGCGTATTTCAATGAAATTAGATAAATTTTAAAAAATGAATTACACCATAATTGTAAAAAAATTTTCATCTCCAATAAAACCAGCCTCTAACTGATACAAATACAGACTGTTCCAAAATTAACTGCGTATTTCAATGAAATTAGAAGAATTTTAAAAAAATGAATTAATCTTAAGTAATCCTAACCTAAAGTAACCAATATTTGTTTTTATTTATATAAATAGAAGGTGTCCCAA
>NW_017123084.1:0-261 GCF_001263275.1 Habropoda laboriosa | reverse complement strand
TGGTATCTAGGGGGATATAAAGTGCTCTAATCTGTTTTTTATTACCTTACTCTTTTATTGAGATATTAGGCTCACATTCAGTTTTTTAAATAGAACGTCCAATATTTTTTTTCGAATGCTGATAAATCGTCAAATTTTGCGCAAAAAAGTATCATACAAATAATTACTGAGATATTTATAAAACAAGTAAACAAAGTCGTGCTAGGAATCACGTTGGCTGAGCGTATTTCCTAATAGAAGATTATTAATTTGAAGATATCT
>NW_017123083.1:0-261 GCF_001263275.1 Habropoda laboriosa | reverse complement strand
AATTCAATGAAATTGAATATTTACAAATTTTCACTGCATTTGACATTTAAGAAACAAAATTGTAATCTACTTCTCATTGTTATTTTTTTCTATCTCACATGATTATATTTTTAATGGTTCAAGTTTATAGATAATAGGGAACAATATAACTGGTTGATTGAATTTCTTAAAATTTGATGGCCAATAAACGACATTATACGAGTAAAGTGTGAGAACGAGCGATCCTTAACACGTCGATCACCAAGCGTGTCGTGCTTAATT
>NW_017123082.1:0-261 GCF_001263275.1 Habropoda laboriosa | reverse complement strand
AATAATGCGTCGTTCTCTGTATCTTGTAAATTTCGTCTGAAGTATTTTTTCGTATCGTGTGTGGTTTTCGAGATACTTCCGTGTTCTGAGATAAACCGGACGTATTGTATATCTTGAAAGTTAAGGTATGTAGGACATATGTCCATATGACATTTTTTTACTTGCTTTAGTTTGTAGATTTACCCACTGAAGTATTGACATGTATTTACGAAACACCCTGTATATACGCTCTCTCGTATGAGGCGATCAAAAAATTTCTAC
>NW_017123081.1:0-261 GCF_001263275.1 Habropoda laboriosa | reverse complement strand
ATTAACCACGTTTTAACCTCTCGCGAAGCGACCAGCTGAAATTAGCAGAGAACAGAGATTCGACGTGTTACTCTTCTTGTCACTTGCGGGAAAGTTTTTGTTCGTCGCTTAGATTCGGTAGGTGAGGTAATAAGTGCGGCAATGCGGATTTTTATGCAAGTTTGTATTTTTATGAAGTATAACGATAGGCAGTTGTTTTATTCGCTAAATATTATAATGAGTAGGTACTTTTTTTTCTGGGTTATTAGTGCATTCTGTGTG
>NW_017123080.1:0-261 GCF_001263275.1 Habropoda laboriosa | reverse complement strand
AAATTTGTAAAAACAGTTTTCACAATCTTAATTAGCTAGTGAAACCTAATTTTTAACCCTTTCACTGCTATTGGCGCCTATAGGCGTTTTGAAAATTCGTTCACATTGTTCGGAGCCTTTTGGCACACTTACATATTAACTTAAGCCTTAATTCGATCCTCTGCACTCTTCCACGTTAATTCAATGAAATAAATTTTAAAACGATACGACCAAAGAAGAAAATTTTGCGACCTTTGTGAAATGTCTGAGTCTGCCACGCGT
>NW_017123079.1:0-261 GCF_001263275.1 Habropoda laboriosa | reverse complement strand
CATGCGAGAAACACCTGGTTTTCACCTTTACAAATTGCATCCAAGCCTCTGTTTCATCTTCTACCACAGCTAACACACGACGCACAGAAGATATCATAGGGTAAGGGGTTAGAAATATACTCCGCAAACTTTTCATAGCTGTTGCATCGTGCAAACTGTAATACTCCAACTTAACTCTATCACTTGTCGACTAACGGAGGTCTATAACTCACCTATTCAATAATAGTAACGAAAGAAGAAACTAATCGAAAGTTCTACCTC
>NW_017123078.1:0-261 GCF_001263275.1 Habropoda laboriosa | reverse complement strand
GGTATTTCAGAAAACCGAAATAAGTTTTATTCGGTGTCAGAATCTGTACTGTAAAACATAAATTGTAGGACAAGAGGTTAAAAAAAAAGTACCGCGTAAATGGAGGGATGGGTGTACTCTCATCATACGACAAATGTGATTATACATAATACAAAATACAGTGGATTTCGGTTAATTGGGACTAATTGGATTCCGGTTAAAAGCGAATTTCAACAGGCAAAATCTGAACAACGTAAAAAATGAAGCCAAAAAGGATTTATT
>NW_017123077.1:0-261 GCF_001263275.1 Habropoda laboriosa | reverse complement strand
GAGCGCGGAATAACTCGAGGGAGAGAGAAACACAAAATCGTTGACAAACAGAATTGAAAGAGACACGGTGGATCCTCGTTAACGCACACAATCGCTCTCTCCTCTTCTTCCTACTGTATTATTTACATTTCTTAAGCACACCTTTCAATTCAACGTTTACCGTGCTTTGAAACAACGCTGCGACAGAATGCACTCTGCATTGCAAAGCGTGCAGCTAAGAGAGACGAGCAAAGAAGCGATACACTTTAGCCGTAGAGGTTT
>NW_017123076.1:0-261 GCF_001263275.1 Habropoda laboriosa | reverse complement strand
TTTTCTCCTCTGCAAGGACCAAAAAATTCCTCCACTTCTTCAAACACAAAAGAAAAAGAAAAGTAAAACAGACACGACGAAGAAGAAAAAAATGTAGCCGAATAATTTCGGGACAAACATTTCCCCGAGGTATCGTCCTTCGCCCAATCAGACCCGGTTCCCTAATCGATCTTGAAGCATCCAGCGGCCGTTTGAAAGCGGCCGTGTTCTCCGCGCAGCGGGTAGTTTCTTCGAGAGTCATTCGTTCTGTAAACACGCCAG
>NW_017123075.1:0-261 GCF_001263275.1 Habropoda laboriosa | reverse complement strand
ATAGATGAATTACAGCCAATACTCGAGAAATGTAGAAACATCAGCCCGGGTCGAAACGATATATGTACATATCCACACAAATTTTTAGCTATACTCTCAATAAGCGGTATCTCATATATAAATACACACACACACACGCGCGCGCGCGCGCACACACACACACACATATACAGTCTGTTCGACAAAAGCGTGGACGCCATATTTTCGAAACTTGAGGTCAAATGAGGGAGAGATTGTGTTAGCATAAAAATATGAAGTTCC
>NW_017123074.1:0-261 GCF_001263275.1 Habropoda laboriosa | reverse complement strand
TTAGTGAACAGCAACGGCGACGCGTGGGGTACTTTACTTTTTATCGAATAAAAAGTAATCAACAAAATCTCACAGTATTAACCCTTTCGTTGCTGTTTTGGCGTTTATAAGCGCTACCTTAATTTTATCTTTCGCGCACTTTCACCTGAATTTAATAAAACGAACTTTAAAACGATACAGTCGAAATAAAAATTGCTTGAACGCCGTTTTCAAAGAGTGTCAGGTACTAAAATCTCTGCGACTCAATTTTCTGACTCGATT
>NW_017123073.1:0-260 GCF_001263275.1 Habropoda laboriosa | reverse complement strand
CGTCGAAATATTAATTATCTGTATTTTCCCCCACCATCGAAGTTCGAAAATTCGTCGCCGATATCCAGAGTGCATGGCAGAAACGTACTCCATTTAGAGTTCGTGTATCGTACCGGTACGTTACGTGAAAATCGCCAAGAAATACTATCCCCAACTGGCGACGTCATATGTGTATATTCGCTTCGTTTAACAGGAATACGGGAACGGTCTGAGCTATTGAATATTCAAACCACACCTTTGTATTCGGTACCGAAAAAATG
>NW_017123072.1:0-261 GCF_001263275.1 Habropoda laboriosa | reverse complement strand
CAAATAAAGCGCAAACTTTTTGCGAAAATCACGCTTAATTGTTTAAAGTGCCGCCATTTTTGAAATATGCAATTTTCTTGCACCATTTTAGATTCGTATTCTTACTATTGTCAAATACGTTGAAAACAAATTTTGTTGGTCCCTTTCAGATAACTACCAGGTATGCTACAACCGGCGCCGTTTTGCACCTCGAAAAAAAAAAAACCTATTTACGATACTGCTCCATTTCTTTTGTATTTATCATAATTTTACTGTCATAAA
>NW_017123071.1:0-261 GCF_001263275.1 Habropoda laboriosa | reverse complement strand
CGTGCTATTATCGTTCGATGGAATGTAGGCCGATCGAGAGTAAAGTAGGTGTATTCCAGGTGTACGTTGTTATCTCCGTTGACGAGAGGACGTTGAAATTTTCAACGGGGATCGTACACAGCTTGTAACCTGCTCTTCGGGAGATTTGTCGAGGAGCGGTATAACGAGCGTGAATAATTGTGTATAATGTATGCGCTGTAAAATTAAAAGTGTAATGTCCTGGGAGAAGTTTCTGCGTTCTTTACGGCTTCATAAACTTCA
>NW_017123070.1:0-261 GCF_001263275.1 Habropoda laboriosa | reverse complement strand
GCGGAATTATTATAGTCTTTCTGGGATCGATTACGGTCCATTGAGACAGGACACTTGAAAATCGAAACTATTACTCTGTTATAAAGAAATAAACGATAAGCTGTTGAAGCCCTATTTTAGTCAGATTCAGTTCTTACAGAATTACCAATGAAATTGATTTCAAGTATCGAGTTCTGTCGTCTCGATATATAATATCACTGGCGATATTAAATTTTATACAATTCCAAATCGAAGAATGTTTAGAAATATGTAACTAACAAA
>NW_017123069.1:0-260 GCF_001263275.1 Habropoda laboriosa | reverse complement strand
AGTAAGACTGGTACCGTTTGAGTTTTGAAAAAAAAGCACTCCGTTGTATTAGGTACCAAAAAATGGTAAGATTTCTTTGGGAACATTTATTTTTTGGAATTATTTCTAACGAAGAAATATTTAATGTTCTGTTTTTTCCCCCACATCGTAGTTCGAAAATTGGACGCCGGCGTCCAGAATGCATAGCAGAATCAAATACCATTAGAGTACGAATATCGCCGCCGTAAGTTATGTGAAAGTCGCGAAGAACTACTATCGCC
>NW_017123068.1:0-261 GCF_001263275.1 Habropoda laboriosa | reverse complement strand
TGATTTCGATGAAAATTCCCGTATTTGCGATTTCCTTCCAATTTAATAAAAATCGCTCCTGAAGTAATTATATACTAATGGCAAGATTTGACTTTGTCCCACCAAACGATGAAATTTTCCTTTATTAGCAAGATTCGTTCCAATTAAAAAAAGAAACAGTTAAAAACGGAGACGATTCATTTTTCGACCAAAATCTTCAATTACCGTTCCGCATTTTTCGCGCGAGTCTCGAAACCAGAAGGACAATTTTACGTCGCCGTG
>NW_017123067.1:0-261 GCF_001263275.1 Habropoda laboriosa | reverse complement strand
TGCCGTTCATAAGTACTACGACACCCGTTATACGTTCGTACGGAAACTGTCGTATAATTTAACACTCTGCACTCGAAGAGTTTTCTTCTACAGGGAAATAGCAAGTCGGAGCTTATTTACTATAAAAAGATTTTTTTTAAAGTTCGTACAGAAAGTATTGTATGATTTATATGATAATATAGTGCAAAGTATTATGTGATTTAAATGACATTTCTTCGTTAGTTAGTATCGTGTATCAGTAAAATGTACCAGAGTTTTCCA
>NW_017123066.1:0-261 GCF_001263275.1 Habropoda laboriosa | reverse complement strand
GACAATGTTGTCTTCCCCGGGATGAATCTCCCAGATGCGGCCCAGGCGCCATTGACATGGTGGCAAATTTTCTTCCTTGATAAGCACCAAGGTTCCCACCTTTAAACGACCTGCTGAATTTTGGCGCCATTTTGTTCGAATGTTCAGTTCGTTTAGGTATTCCTTGTACCATCTGGACCAGAAATGCTGCTTTATCCTTTGGGTGTGCTGCCAGACTGAGAGACGATTAGTGGGTGTGCAAGTAAAATCATACTCTGGTAG
>NW_017123065.1:0-261 GCF_001263275.1 Habropoda laboriosa | reverse complement strand
TACAGCGTTATTCAGTCTATTTCTCCCCTACAAACCACTTTGTTCACCTTAAATTGCAAATAACTCATTGTTTAAACAATATTTCATTGCAAAATTATGTAAACAAAGTCCGGGAAACCGCCAGAAAGGCGTACCTACAAAAAAAATCGAAAAAATCCCGAAATTCTAGCGGAAACTACGAAAATTGTGAAAATGTATCGAAATTCGGTGTGAGAATACTCGTTCGGTGCTAAAGTCCTCGAGAATTCCTGGAAATGACGT
>NW_017123064.1:0-261 GCF_001263275.1 Habropoda laboriosa | reverse complement strand
TGAAAATCGCGAAGAAATAATATCTCTAGCGTGACGTTATTGGTTTATATTCGATTCGTTTAAAAGTAACACAGGAACCGTTTTAGCTATTTAAAAACCAAACCACACTTTTGTATTCGGTACCAAAGAAAGGTAAGACTTCGTTGGTCACATTTACCTGAAGGAATTATATTTAAATTCGAAATACTTAATTATCTGTATCTTCCCGCACATAGTAGTTTCGAAAATACGGCGCCGATGTTCAGAATGCATAGCAGAATC
>NW_017123063.1:0-261 GCF_001263275.1 Habropoda laboriosa | reverse complement strand
GTGTGTATGTTTCGGTGAAAAACTTGTGTCGTTTGGTTTATCTATTCTGTCTTCTGGTTTCTACATGTTCTAATTTCTATATTTTAACTGTTCTGTGTTCTATCTTCTTGGTGTCTGTATTCTAAGTCTCTATGTTCTAAGTGTCTGTTGTAACTATCTATCTCGTTTTTTCTCTGCTCACTGGTTTTAATACCTTGAGTTCTCCCTTCCATTACGCCCTTGGCGTGGTACCTTGAGGAAGGGGAACAGAGCCTCCTACAC
>NW_017123062.1:0-261 GCF_001263275.1 Habropoda laboriosa | reverse complement strand
TCTCCTCTCAACTCTTCTACAGAGTCATAACCCAAAGTTCATCTTCCTGAAACCCTTAAATAGCCCTCGAGTCATTCTCTCTATTGTCATCCGCGTTCCGCCAGTTTTAACAAAGTTTCTTTTCTACGCAACGTCGATCTTTAATTGCTCCGACTTAAGTGTCACCACAATACCTGCCCTCAGTTTCGAGAAGTTCAGACAAAACCGAGCATCACACGTAGCATCCACCCTACGACATGTTCCAAGCGAACGAAGAAAGGA
>NW_017123061.1:0-261 GCF_001263275.1 Habropoda laboriosa | reverse complement strand
GAATTTCAAATATCGAAGCTCGATCCGTCTTTTTCTTTTGCATCTGCTGGGATGTTTGAAAAGGAATTCAGCTCGAAAGTGAAGCGATCTAACCACTATCTTATTAATCCTTTGACTTGCAATCTATTACGACTGTAGATGTTTGTTATTATTCGAGTAGATCTATCGATGAAAAAATTTCATCCGAAGCTACTGGTGTAAAAGAGCAAAAATAGTTGGTGAATAGTTGCTCCAGTTCGATGTTTGTAGACTCGTTCTTTG
>NW_017123060.1:0-261 GCF_001263275.1 Habropoda laboriosa | reverse complement strand
TTACCCCTACGGGAGTCATTAAACGCTGCTCTCTGCTAAAAAGCGAACCGGTGTAATTTCGTGTTTCCATTTTGCTGTAACTTTACGTTGAGCAAACATTCAGAGGGTTGTTAACAAAACGTGAAACAAAGGAAGACATAAATAATGAGAGAGAATATTTGGAGATATTTTCCTTTTAAAAAGATGAGCAAGAAGGGATGTGCAATAATATTTGAAAGGGCAACACGCGAGAAGAGTAAAGCTTAATTAATACAGCAGTAA
>NW_017123059.1:0-261 GCF_001263275.1 Habropoda laboriosa | reverse complement strand
GCAAAGATGGTTCAAAAAGTTTCGTGCTAGAAATTTTAGTCTTACCAACGAAAATGAATAAACACTAACTGTTGTTTTCTAAATTACACGTTAAAATCTCAGCTTTCAGAATGCTATACTTTACCCTTTTGTTTTAAAAACAGCAGACACGATCTCGTACAGAAAAATGTTAGTCTTACAAATAAAGAAAAATTGAATCGAATACAATGAACCGTTTCTTAAAATCTCACCTTCTAGAGGAAAATCCTACATTATCTATCG
>NW_017123058.1:0-261 GCF_001263275.1 Habropoda laboriosa | reverse complement strand
AGGACCCCCAACCTGTGCCAGGGTTTCCCGGAGGCAAGAGATGGACGTCAAGGCTCGTATATACGGACGCGTTAAGTAAGAATGGAGAGAATTGTATTAGAACGAATTAGGAAGCGTGTAATTGATAAGGACGAGGCGTCCAAGACGGACGGATTAATAAATATAGTTTTCCACATCAGTCTAAATAAATCCTGACGGATATTATTTAGATCAGACAGCCCTTACACCATAAATTCCAATAATCTCCGTATCAAACGATCC
>NW_017123057.1:0-261 GCF_001263275.1 Habropoda laboriosa | reverse complement strand
ATACTCTAGAACGTTCACACTAACAGAAAAGAATTGGTTTATTGGATCCAGTTCGAGCGAATATCTTGACCCTTTCGTTACGAAGAGTGTATACACGTATCTGTAAAGATCGTCACTTATTTCAGGCAACACCGGATCGCATCAATCATTTGTCTATCACGAAACAATTGATTTTCAATCATGCATATGTTTATTTTTGAGCGTTGAAAAATAACTATTTAACATACACAGTGTACGTCTTTTGCTTGAAGAAAGGGTTAA
>NW_017123056.1:0-259 GCF_001263275.1 Habropoda laboriosa | reverse complement strand
TTTTCCCTTTATTTTCCATGTTTCGCCACGTAAAACGTGTTCTAACGAATATAAACTATAATATTGCAGTTTTCCCGCGACAACCCACGTTTTGCAGTACTACATACGACTGTTTTCTCTTCATTTTCTATGTTTCGCCACGTAAAACGAGTTCTAACGAATATAAAATGTAATACTGCTGTTTTCCCGTGACAACCCACGTTTTGCAGTACTGCAAAATGACTGTCTCCTCTTTATTTTGCATGTTTCGCCACGTAAA
>NW_017123055.1:0-260 GCF_001263275.1 Habropoda laboriosa | reverse complement strand
TAATAAAATATTTCGTCTTTAGAAATAATTCCACCAAATAAATGTTCCCAACGAAATCTTACCGTTTTTTGGTACCGAATACAAAGGAGTATTCTGTTTTTTCAATCGATCAAAAGGCCCCGTGTTACTGTTGTACAAAACGAATATACACCTATAACGTCGCGCTTGGAGATCATATTTCTTCGGGATTTTCGGTTACGTACCGGTACGATACTCGTACTCGAAATGTTGTACTAATCTGCTATGCATTCTGAACATCG
>NW_017123054.1:0-258 GCF_001263275.1 Habropoda laboriosa | reverse complement strand
AGTACTGCAAACGAATGTTTCCTTTTTATTTTGCATGTTCCGCCAAGTAAAACGTGTTTTAACAAATATAAACTGAAATACTGCTGTTTTCCCACGATAAACCGAGTTTTGCAGTACTACAAACGACTGTTTTCTCTTTATTTTGCATGTTTGGCCACGTTAATCGTGATTTAACGAATATAAACTGTAATACGTCTGTTTTCTCGCTACAAAGACGTTTCGCAGTACAGCAAAATGACTGTCTCCTCTATATTTTTC
>NW_017123053.1:0-261 GCF_001263275.1 Habropoda laboriosa | reverse complement strand
CAACGATATATGTACAGCGAGTCACAGCCAAAATCGTCCACCGCGTATAAAGATACGATTTGCCTAATGAAAAAGATTATATGGGGGGCAAAGTAAGACGAATACATATTGTAAATGTATCTATGTTTATTATGTAGTATATCAAAAGATATGAATATGTCTAAATGTGAAAAACATTAAATTATTAGAATTCAGTCCAAAAAACGCCTCACAGCTAACTGTACAAACACCCGCTTTGTAGGCAACCGAATCAAGCCTTTT
>NW_017123052.1:0-260 GCF_001263275.1 Habropoda laboriosa | reverse complement strand
CACGGGACCTTTTGATCTATTGAAAAAACAGAACACACCTTTGTATTCGGTACCAAAAAAAGGGATGATTTCGTTGGAAACATTTATTTGGTGGAATTATTTCTTATGACGAAATATTTTAGTATTTGTGAATTCCCCCACATCGTAGTTCGAAAATTCGACGCCGGCGTCCAGAATGCATAGAAGAATATACACCCTTAGAGAACGAATATCGCCGCAGTTTGTTATGTGAAAGTCGCGAAAAACTACTATCGCCTAGC
>NW_017123051.1:0-260 GCF_001263275.1 Habropoda laboriosa | reverse complement strand
ACGGAAGAATGGATCGTATATACACGTCGAATCCTCTTCACCTCTCTCTCTCTCTCTCTCTCTCTCTCTTCTCTTTTCCACTCATCCCCCTCTCTCTCGCTCTCTTCTCTCTTTCATACTCCTCTCTTCTCTCTTCCTTCTCTTTTTCACTCACCCCCCTCTCTCTCGCTCTCTTCAGCTCTCCCTTTCTCTATTTCTCTCTTCTCTCTTTTTTACTCCTCTCCACTCTTCACTCTTGCTTCTCTTTCTCACTCTCTTCA
>NW_017123050.1:0-261 GCF_001263275.1 Habropoda laboriosa | reverse complement strand
ACAATGTGTAATTTTCGTGACAACAAAGTTGCAAACGAGATAACGCGTTTGCAACAATGTGCAATTTTCGGGAGCGACTCCCAGCAACAAAGTTGCAAAAGGAGAATCGCGCTTGCAACTTTTGAGTTGCTCCTGAAAAACGCACAAAGTTGCAAAACGGGGCGTCGTGCAGCAATGTGCAATTTTCGCGACAACAACGTTGCAAACCCGAGGACCTGTTTGCAACAATGTGCAATTTTCGGGAGCGACTCGCTGCAACAA
>NW_017123049.1:0-261 GCF_001263275.1 Habropoda laboriosa | reverse complement strand
TCTCTGCCGATCGATAGAAAAGCAACCAGGACCGTGTGTCTTTGGAAGAGAGAGAGAGAGAGATAGCGGTATTCTCTCTTCTCCTCTCTGCGTCGATTACTTTTTTCCCCCTTCTGCGAGAGATTCGAGGCGGAGCTTCTTCACTCACCTTCGCCGGATGTGAAGGGGCGCACCAGGCCCGGCAACAGCACGCAGAACAACAGGAACAGGGAGCACGATTTCGGCCTCATCGCGTACGTGTCACCGTCGCGCGGGTCATTC
>NW_017123048.1:0-261 GCF_001263275.1 Habropoda laboriosa | reverse complement strand
TAATTACCTACGAAAAACATTTCCTCTCTACCTATTTTTAAACGCCTTAGGGGAGTGCACCCCCTTAACATATAAATCATTTCTTTCCGTATCTACGAAGTTTGTATCTCCAATCGAACATGCTCTCCCGCGTTAATTTATTTCATCCGTACGCCTACCATTGAAATTTTCATTAATCGCACTAAACGTGTTAAGGCCATGTGTTCAGGCTTACGCTGCGCCGACAAAGGACATCGCCGTTTTTGAGAAAGTCAAGTATTT
>NW_017123047.1:0-261 GCF_001263275.1 Habropoda laboriosa | reverse complement strand
TGAAACGGAAACTAACCGACGACGAGAGGTTAGGAAATTCGAGATAAATGAAATCAAAATGGGCGCCGTCTGTTTCTCTCGTAGCTTTCGATGTGACGTAGAAGAGGTCAATATAAATGTACTGAAAAGATGCCTGGTGGTATAATAGTAATGTTGTAACGCCAATAAAATGAGTGTCAATTTATAGAAAATTTGTAACTTTTTTAACCAACTTTATAATTTTTATTCAACAGTTTTTGTTGCGTTCAAAAATTCTACTTT
>NW_017123046.1:0-261 GCF_001263275.1 Habropoda laboriosa | reverse complement strand
TCGTGTTTTGAATGGAATTCTGCGGTGATCGGTGAATTTTGGTCGACTTTGAGGACTTAGAACTGGTATTCGCTACGCGATTGTGTTCACAATTTACCACGCATTAACTTTCTTTCCAGACACCAATTATCCTCGAAATTTGCAAGCAAAAAAAGGGGCAATTTTATCGCTTAACCCTTTCACTCTCACTCGCAATTTCCTCTTTTAAAGAAAATTTCTAGATAATTACCAACAGTATTACTTTCACACAAATCCCGATTA
>NW_017123045.1:0-258 GCF_001263275.1 Habropoda laboriosa | reverse complement strand
GCAGTACTGCACACGGCTGGTTTCTCTGTATTTTGCATGTTTCCCCACGGTATACGAGTTTTACGAATATAAACTGAAATATTGCTGTTTCCTCGCGATAAACTACGTTTTGCAGTACTGCATACATCTGTTCTCTCTTTATTTTTCGTGTTTCGACACGTAAAACTAGTTTTAACGAATATAAACTGAAATACTGCTGTTTCCTCGCGACAAACCACGTATCGGTGTATCGCAAACATCTGTTATCTCTTTTTTATA
>NW_017123044.1:0-260 GCF_001263275.1 Habropoda laboriosa | reverse complement strand
AACCGTTTGAGGTAATGAAAGAACCAACCACAAATTTGTATTCGGTTCCAAAAAAAGGTAAGATTTCTTTGGTCACTTTTAGTTTTAGTAATTATTAATAACGTCGAAATATTTAATTATTTGTATTTTCCCACACCATTGTAGTTCGAAAATTCGACGCCGCTGTTCAGAATGCATAGCAGAAATGTACTCCATTCAGAGTACGAGTAACGTTCCGGTACGGCAGGTGAAAATCGCGAAGAAATACTATCCCCAAGCGC
>NW_017123043.1:0-261 GCF_001263275.1 Habropoda laboriosa | reverse complement strand
TTACGCTTCGAGAGGACTTTTTTCAGAAATTTGGGAACGCGGGTCTGAGAGTGATTTGGGCTTCGAATCTTTTCACCTTTATGCTTTGGAGAGGACTTTTTGAGAAAATTTGAAATGTCAACTTTCGAGTGATTTGGGTTTCCAATATTTTCACATTTGTGTTGTAATAAATTTCGAGAGGATTTCGTTTTGAGAAAATTGGGTAATGGAGTCTTCGAGAGATTTGGGCTTTGAATATTTTCACCTATGGGCTTTAATAAG
>NW_017123042.1:0-261 GCF_001263275.1 Habropoda laboriosa | reverse complement strand
AAAAAGTTATAGAAAAAAGCGGCGATTACTTTGTTAAATAAAATTATATTTCAAGAAAGTTTGAATTACTTTGGAATTGACTGTAATATAAATGGAATTGTTACTCCACTTGAGTTTGTGACTACAGGAATAACACACTTAAAAGCCAAAAACGATGATATTACAAACCGAGCCACTTGCAGACCCATTACAAACCTTCCAACTATATGTAAAATCCTAACAGCAACAATAGGCAGAAAAATATATAAATTCCTTGAATAA
>NW_017123041.1:0-260 GCF_001263275.1 Habropoda laboriosa | reverse complement strand
CGTCGAAATATTTAATTATCTGTATTTTCCCACACCATTGTAGTACTAAAATTCGACGCCGACTTCCAGAAAGCATAGCAGAATCGTACGCCATTTAAAGTATGAATTTCGCCGCAGATGGTAATGTGAAAGTCGCGAAGAACTACTAGAACCTAGCCGACGATATAGTTGTATATACGCTTCGTTTAACAGTAACTCCGGAACCGTTTGAGCATTGATTAACAAAGCACACTTTTATATTCGGGGTGGAAAAATTGCCA
>NW_017123040.1:0-261 GCF_001263275.1 Habropoda laboriosa | reverse complement strand
AACATAGGTAAAAAAACTTTCCCCGCTTTCCTACGCGAGAGGTGATATATGTAAGAAGCATAAGATAGTGTAGTATCGGGGCCTCCATACCCAAATAGGAAACCAACAAGGGAGAATACAGAGGGAGTAGTTGGCGTAGTGCTCAAAGCTTCGGCTTGCTAAACCAAGGTCCCAGGTTCGATTCCTGTTGGGTCCCTCAAAATTTTTCCATCGGTTGCTACAATAGTTATCCAATTTTTAACACAGCTACTTTCAACTGTC
>NW_017123039.1:0-261 GCF_001263275.1 Habropoda laboriosa | reverse complement strand
ATGAATGTATGGCGGAAAATTCGAATCATTCGAATACGAATGTGTGGCGGAAAATTCGAATCATTCGAATACGAATATATGGCGGAAACTTTGAATCATTCGAATATGAATGTACAGCGGAAAATTCGAATTATTTCGAATATCGGTATGTGGTGGAGAATTCGAATCACTTCGAATACGAATGTATGGCGGAAACTATGAATCATTCGAATATGAATGTATAGCGGAAAATTCGAATTATTTCGAATATCGGTATGTGGT
>NW_017123038.1:0-261 GCF_001263275.1 Habropoda laboriosa | reverse complement strand
CTCTGGTACAAAGGCTTTTCTCCATAAACGTGGTGAAACCATTTGGCTGTCAGTGACGTATGTACAGTCAGGGGCTTACGACATCGTAAATTTTATCTTTGTTCTCGATGTTTCCTTTGTTTCTGAAAAGCACACTTTGCAGGTCGAGATTCGTGAGATTGTAAAATTATGTGGTATTTTTTTTCTTCTAATTAATTTGAGTACAGAAACAGTGTCAAATTGGAATTTGAAATATTAACCTCTATTATTGTTATATTTGTT
>NW_017123037.1:0-261 GCF_001263275.1 Habropoda laboriosa | reverse complement strand
TTAAAAACTGTATCGGGGAAAACGATCGATGTTGGTCAGAAAATAATACCAGAAAATTAGCGTCCCAGACAAGATTACGTGTGTATATTATTACTGTACTGTCCATGCATCCTTGAATCTAGAAAGGCGAATGCGTGTGGATACAAACTTCTCCGCGAAAATATTTCAACTCTCCATGTCGTATTCGCGTGACACGCGTAACAGAATTAAAGGGACTTGAAATTTTGTCTTCTTCATTATTTAAAATAACAAATGCCTATC
>NW_017123036.1:0-261 GCF_001263275.1 Habropoda laboriosa | reverse complement strand
CCTTAGCATTTTGAATGCTCAGATCCTTGGACCGCAAGATTCTTGGAATCATTGAAGTCTAGGATCCTTGGATCCTTAGACTCTAGGATTCTTAAAATCTTAGACTCCTGGATCCTTGAATCCTTGGCGTGTTGTGCTCTCAGATCCTTGAACCCCAAGATTCTTAGAAATATTGGACTCTAGGTTCCATAGACTCTCGGATTCTTAAAATCTTGGACTCCTGGATCCTTGAATCCTTGGCATTTTGGACTCTCAGAACCT
>NW_017123035.1:0-261 GCF_001263275.1 Habropoda laboriosa | reverse complement strand
CTGGTTGCTCGGTACACGCTGCGTTCGCCGTCAAACGGACACGAAATATCGCATGCACGACCGTGTCCTCGACAATTATTGACGGAAATATTGTATACCCTTTTCGCTGGCTTTACCTCCTTTCGAAACCACTCCACCTCCTCGGGGGGTATAATAAAGGAAAGTGGAGGAGAATGGAGGAACGAGTGTATCCTTGGAACACGAGAAGATCGATTCAACGTCTGTTAATATCGCGAAAGTTGCTTGCAGAATCGTCGTATA
>NW_017123034.1:0-261 GCF_001263275.1 Habropoda laboriosa | reverse complement strand
AAAAATGAGAAAATTCTCAAACCAATAAATTAATTTTCCTAATGTAGTCATTACAGCGACTCATACAGACTATATCTCCAATTTTGAACCCTCTGCAAAATTTCCTTTCTCCAATAACTTCACTGAAAACCAAAAAAATGAAACAATATTCAAACCAATAAATTAACTTTCCTAACCTAACAATTACAGTGACTCGCTCAGACTATATCTCCAAAAAACGAGGCTCCCCATCACAGACTCACAAATTTCACGTGCCGTAGT
>NW_017123033.1:0-261 GCF_001263275.1 Habropoda laboriosa | reverse complement strand
TGAGTTCGCTGATGGAGACATCGAAGCTGCTGAAAGCCAAAACATAGGTACTTCCACAAAAATTCGAGTAAAAAAATACAAAATGTAAAATACATTACCTCTATCCTACTTAAACCCACTTCTACCTTTGAAGTTAACCATAAGTCTCTTCGGCATAAATTTCAAAATTTGAAATAAAAATTCTAAAATAGCTAATTCAATTTTTAAATGGTAAAGCGACTTATGGACACTTTTATCGAATCCTCCTCAAGGTGCTCATCT
>NW_017123032.1:0-260 GCF_001263275.1 Habropoda laboriosa | reverse complement strand
TGACTGACAGCGAGCGAGATAACATAGGCGCAGCAATGACGCAGCCTAGGCGTAGGACCATCTTTACTGACACTTGTAGAATCCGAACTGACTGACACTTGTAGAGAATTTACTGTACTTACTTGTTTTTTATCAAATTTTAAAGTTAGGTTACATTTTCTTTTATCAAATTTAAAATTGCAAAATTCGACGCGATTTTGTAGGATGACCTAATAGTAAAATTATGACCTAACAGTGCAGGCCTGATTAGGTTCATCCCC
>NW_017123031.1:0-260 GCF_001263275.1 Habropoda laboriosa | reverse complement strand
GTTTTTGAATATTATCGAGTAAGGTGGTGACCCATGGTGGGTCACTGAGGGAAATCAGAGCATTTCTCGATGATCCACCGTGGGTCACTTTGGTATATGGAAGCATCATTCGATGACCCATAGGTGGGTCACGGAGGGAAATGAGAGCATCACTCGATGACCCACCGTGGGTCATGGAAGGAAAGGGGAGCATCACCCGATGGCCCACAATGGGCCACTTTGGTAAATGGGAGCGTCATTCGATGACCCTTATGTGGGTC
>NW_017123030.1:0-260 GCF_001263275.1 Habropoda laboriosa | reverse complement strand
CACCTATATTTCATTCCTAATTCCACACTACTGTAGGACGAGAATGAGTGAGAGAGAAAAAGTATCAACAAGAGAGACTCGCCCCTTCTCGGTTAACGTACTTTGTGTTTATTGTTGTTACTGTCGTCTATTTATTAGCTTAAGCCGCACCAATCACAATTAACGCGATTCCTGATTCGTTCGGTCTCGAAAGCCTTAAATCTTCTATACGTATTTACATGGGTTCATGTTTAAGCGAACTATTTTTATTACACAAAAGA
>NW_017123029.1:0-260 GCF_001263275.1 Habropoda laboriosa | reverse complement strand
AGTTTTAACCGTTACGGGGAAAACCCGGGGGCGTGTGGATGTTCGGGAGAGAACGGAGAGGGTGCATGTTGAAAAACCCAAGAATGTGGAATGAGAGTCAGTGTGCGGTAAGATTTGGAAGAGAGGAGAGCTTGAGTTCAAAGTGTGGAAAGAGAGATTTTTACTTTACTTTACTTTTGTTAATAAATTATTATTTCAAATAGATACACTTTTTGGAACCTGAATCACAAGCCCAAACCAAACCCCACAATAGCAGACAT
>NW_017123028.1:0-260 GCF_001263275.1 Habropoda laboriosa | reverse complement strand
AAATTCATGTAAAAACACAGGTAACCTTAAAAGAAAAAGCAACAGAAAAATGGCATTTACAAGAAAATTTACCTTTCGATACTGTTTAAATTATGCATAAAACTTTTCTCAGCATCCTAGCTACAAAAGATAATTAGGTGGCCTGTTTTACTTGGCCCACCCTGTACATAAAATTGATGAAACTTCGCAAGAAGCGCACTTGTCCGCCTATGACACAGTAGAGTACCACTTGCTAATTGAACTGCGAACTTATTACGTCC
>NW_017123027.1:0-260 GCF_001263275.1 Habropoda laboriosa | reverse complement strand
TCTCCGTGCCACGCCCTAATTCCCCTTTCCCCGTGAAAATGTCCTTTTCCTCGCTTGTTACCCTCCAACAGCGTCCTACCCTTGAACCTGTACCAATATCACATCGTACGATTCAATTGTTCAACAGTTATCTCGAAAAAAAGGTAGAAAGAATCGAAGATTCGTGTCTCAGGTGGACTTTCTTCATATCAGTGACACTTGATCGAGATTAAACGAAATCTTCAGAGCTAAGAAAATGTGTCGTTACTCCGACCAATTAC
>NW_017123026.1:0-260 GCF_001263275.1 Habropoda laboriosa | reverse complement strand
GTTACATGAAGTTGTAGACGGCACAATACAGTCGAACCTCGGTAACTCGAACCTAACCTCAAACGAAGAGGTGAAATCTTCGAGTTACAGAAGTTTCGTGCGAAGGTTAATAATTTTTCAATTGCAACGACGTAAAGAAAGAAAAATTCGATTATTCGATTGTTACACATGTTACAAGGGAGTTGAAAGAAAGAAACGAGACCGTATCGATTTCTGATACATACAGTCGGTCACTAAAAAATTCTGACACTATTTAGATT
>NW_017123025.1:0-260 GCF_001263275.1 Habropoda laboriosa | reverse complement strand
TATAGTAAGGCGTTAAAAAAAATGGGGATCGGAAATAACCTGTTGGGAATTATAGATAGCTACAGCTATAGATAGCTAGGAAATTACTAGAGGAGTATCACAGTTGGACCACTCTTGTGGAATACAGTGTATAACAATATCTTGGAAGAAAATAGAGAAAACGAGAAAAAGATGATAATATGTTACGCAGACGACATGCTCATACTACATATGTAAAGATAGGGACTTCGAAAAATCTAAGATAAAAATGAAAGATAGGG
>NW_017123024.1:0-260 GCF_001263275.1 Habropoda laboriosa | reverse complement strand
TAATTGCTGTAAAATTCTCTGTAATTGCAGTCAAGCAGAATTTGCACTATTCACTTTGATTTACATGAAAATAATTTAAATAAAAACGAAAACATTTATTTTTTCGAAATTCAATTTTAATTCTAAGAAAAATGCTTACCGATCTTCTTATGTAAAAATTAGAAATTCTTTAGCGTTAATTGAGGAATTGCGGTTAGTCGATACATGCGATAAATCGATTGTCCTGTTGTCGCAATCATGTGTCAAATTTCTTTACCTGT
>NW_017123023.1:0-260 GCF_001263275.1 Habropoda laboriosa | reverse complement strand
TTATTCCATTTCTTCTTCCAGTTATTTTCCTAATTATTTCAATTCCTAGTGAAACGCATTTACCTTACCGACGACCGTCTAACGCTCTACGGATAACTCGTGTTCGAGGGGTGGAGGGTTGGTACTTCCTCGTTATGTACGGAATCTCCTCGAGAGATGGAGCTTTTTAAGCGCAAATGGTGGATGGAAGGTTGCGTCAGTGAGGCCAGACCGCGTCGAGCTTACGCGCGCTCAGCTCTCACTATGGATTTGCCATTAAT
>NW_017123022.1:0-260 GCF_001263275.1 Habropoda laboriosa | reverse complement strand
TTGTCAGATCGAACGTTCAGTTTTTTTCGTTTTGAACAACTATACCGAGTATCGCTTTATTTTCCCGTGTGAAACTTCAGGAAATTTTCTTCATTTTGACTATTATGTCATACTGTTATGTTTGTGTAAGTTAGATAATAGGTTCAGTCACACTTTTAACTCTTTTCGCCGTTGATTTTTTGCAATCAGATCGCAAGAACTTTCGTCACACACCGTAATTACACAAATCGCTACTCAAGAATGGAAAAATTGGCTATCTA
>NW_017123021.1:0-260 GCF_001263275.1 Habropoda laboriosa | reverse complement strand
TCATACTGGGACGATTCACGTCCTCTAAATGGCGCACGGTTATGCTAGCCATTCCGGACGCCGATGTCTAATTTTCGACCTACGAGGTGGTGGAAAATACAATTAATAAAATATTTCGTCGTTAGAAATATGTCCAACAACTATATGTTTCCAGCGATATCTTATCTTGTTTTGGTACCGAATACACAGTTGTGGTATGTTTTTTCAATAGCCAAACTGTTCCCGTGTTACTGTTAAACGAAGCAAATATACACATTTAA
>NW_017123020.1:0-260 GCF_001263275.1 Habropoda laboriosa | reverse complement strand
ATTTTTCCGTCGATTCCTACATATATGATTTCTATTTAAAAAAGCAAATTTCACTTTCGTATCTCCTGTACACCTCCACCTAAGGAAAACCTAATTTCACCAAATTATATTTCACCTTCACATCGTTCTACCGTTTGCCCGAAACATTTTTCGGTATAATCGTCAGTTTCGAAGATACTTCAGGTTGTTGTCTTAGGTGACTCATCCTGTATATAAATGTATGTACGAATTTGTAAATTAAATGTGCGCAAATGCATGAA
>NW_017123019.1:0-260 GCF_001263275.1 Habropoda laboriosa | reverse complement strand
ACAGTGTTCAGTTAGTCATCAGTCCAAGATTTAGAGTATTAAAAAAAATTTTACACTCCTATATGACATTCCGCTCTTTTTAGTTAATTTATTTTATCTAAGAAAAAAAAGAACTATTATCAGGCACATAAACAAGAACTCCTGAAATTCAAGAAAATTGAAAGTACCTCATATTATTCAGATTTGAATGAAATCTAAGGGATTTTAATTCTTTCACTCTGTAGTTACAGAAGAATCTGTGGAATTTAATCGCCAGATAT
>NW_017123018.1:0-260 GCF_001263275.1 Habropoda laboriosa | reverse complement strand
TATTAGAATTGATGTTGATATATCAACCAATTTAATAATTACTTTTTTTAACCAAGTAAATTATTTATTAATTAACGGATACAAATAAACTTATAATTTTCCAATTTTTTAAGGGGGCATTCCTTTGTGACACTTTGAAAAAATCCATTTTTTTAAATTTTTCGATATATTATGGTCATCCCATAAGTTCGTGCCGAAAGCGAAAAATATTTTAACGAAAATCCAAGAAAATTCTATAGCGACGACATAATGGTCTTCCG
>NW_017123017.1:0-260 GCF_001263275.1 Habropoda laboriosa | reverse complement strand
TATTGTTTCTTGAGACACAATTTATGGTCATAAATATGTGTATCAGAGTATGCATAAAGATATTAACCTATACATGTATAATTACTTCTTTAAGCAATGGTAGTTATTTTCGAGTTATTTTCAATATAAAAGTAATTCAATCACGAGGCAAATAAACATTTGTACAAAAAATTGAAAAATTCAGTTGTAACCAAATCGTAACATATATCTCGCAAAGTGCACAATTTTCCCATAAACATAAAGGCAACATTTATTCGCAC
>NW_017123016.1:0-260 GCF_001263275.1 Habropoda laboriosa | reverse complement strand
CCTTTCTTCAAATCAATTATCAAACCGAATGATCCTCTGAATTATCGAACTGAATTGCAAACCACGCGATTCAATCTTTCCACACAGAAAATAATGTGTAACGAAAAATTTGGGCAGAACTAAAAAAATTCCATTAGTAGACATGTTTAACCCATTTGCATCCTAGAGCGGAATAATCCGCACATGACGATCGTATAGAATTTCGAAATTTAAAAATTTCTTAATAATTTTGAATTAATGCACGTAATTTCGAAGTAGTA
>NW_017123015.1:0-260 GCF_001263275.1 Habropoda laboriosa | reverse complement strand
TTAGAGAGAGGGAATTTAAATTAAGAAATTCTGCAGATAATGTTTTCTTTGGAACCACGAGTAAGTGGAATATCAACAGAATCCGTCGTTCCTACAAAATTAAAGACCCTGAGGTTATGAACTTCATATTTCAAACATATCTAAGATATAAATCTTCGGAAATTCTTCGAAAGTGTTTCCAAATAGCACAGGAAAAATAGATTCAAAAATCCACGTCACCCTTAGATGAAATTAAATCCCTGCTCTAAAAACAAACAGCT
>NW_017123014.1:0-260 GCF_001263275.1 Habropoda laboriosa | reverse complement strand
CAGGTATTTTTGTAATAAAAATGTTGTCCCTGTAGTGTGAACTAGGATTATTTAAAAAAATCTATGCAGAAGGAAATTACGACTTCGATTTTTTACTAATTCTTGTTGCTTCAAGTGGCTAAAAATAATACAAATTTTTTATGGATCGTTATAATTTTAGTTCAGACTATAGAAAATTTTATTACGAATCGAACAAACTCGATCAATAAAATTTCTCGATTAATATCAGAAACATCGTTGACACAATATTGCAAAACACG
>NW_017123013.1:0-260 GCF_001263275.1 Habropoda laboriosa | reverse complement strand
AATGACATGTATAATATTTAAGGTCAATAACTCTAAATAAAAAAATAATAACTTAAGTTGGCGAAAACTGTTCCAGTGAAGACACATGAGTGTAGCAAAAAGTTAGTACTTAACGTAAAGTTACTACCCCAATATGTTATGCCAACCATTAATCATGGAGGTGGTTCTGTGATGATATGAGGATGTTTCGGTGCAAGTGATGTGGACAGTTTAGTAAAAATTGATGGAATTCTTTGAAAAGCACAATATTTGAATATCAT
>NW_017123012.1:0-260 GCF_001263275.1 Habropoda laboriosa | reverse complement strand
CCTATGTTTGTGTAACATTCTTTTCTTGTAGAACACAGTGACAAAGTTTGGTTGGATGAAATTTGGACACACTGTGTGTGTTTCGGGAGCGTTGTGTAATATTTAAATGGCAAGAAGTGGACAGCCCTTTAAAAATATATCGGTGAACAAAATACCATATTTATTTTTTCTTTATTATTTCAATATTGGCAGAATAATTTATCTTGTAGTTGTGTTTTGAATGAGGATTAACATTGATCTACTTGTTTGTTACATTTATT
>NW_017123011.1:0-258 GCF_001263275.1 Habropoda laboriosa | reverse complement strand
GTTAAAACTCGTTTACAGTGGCGAAACAGGCATAATAAAAAGGAAACAGTCGTGAGCAGTACTACAAAACGTGGTTTGTCGTGAGAAAAAAGCAGTATTACAGTTTATATTCGTTGAAGCACATTTTACGTAGCGAAATATGCAAAATTAATTGAAAAATTAGTGTACAGTACTGCAAAACGTGGTTTGTCCCATGAAAACAGCAGTATTTCAGTTTATATTCGTTAAATCACATTATACGTGGCAATACATGCAAAA
>NW_017123010.1:0-259 GCF_001263275.1 Habropoda laboriosa | reverse complement strand
CCTACAGCTAAATGTATGCAACGAAATCTTACCTTTTTTTGGTACCGAATACAAAGGTGTGGTTTGTTTATTCAGTAGATCAAAAGGGCCCGTGTTACTGTTAAACAAAACGAATAGACGCCAATAACGCCGCACATGGTTAAAGTAGCTCTTCGCGACTTTCCCATATCATACTGGGACGATTCTCGTCCTCCATATGGCGTACGGTTCTGCTATGCATTCTGGACATGGGCGTCGAATTCTCTCTCTACGATGATGG
>NW_017123009.1:0-260 GCF_001263275.1 Habropoda laboriosa | reverse complement strand
ACGTGTCTGGAATCTTGGATCCTGACGAAATTGCTGTATCGTTGATTCGAGAGTCGTTTGATTTGATGGAAGATGAGTTTGTGGTGTTGTTGAGTTGAATTAAGTGTTCCTCTTCTTTTCCAGTAGTGTGATCTGTGATTAGAGAGTTGATTCTCTGAGGGATTGCTTCTAATACGTGGTTTGTTGCTTGGTCAGGTTCTTTAGAGTTGTAGCTTGATGGTATTTCTTTTAAGTGTCCATCTTGGATGATGTTGTACTTG
>NW_017123008.1:0-259 GCF_001263275.1 Habropoda laboriosa | reverse complement strand
CTCACACGGTTACCGTGTAACTGTTAACCGGAGCGAATAAACACATATAACGTCGCACATGGTTATAGTTGTTCTGCGCGAACTACGCAAATCATACCGTGACGATTCTCTTCCTCTAAATGGCGTACGTATCTGCTATGAATTCCGGACATCGGCGTCGAATTTCCGAACTACGATGGTGGGGCAAATTACAGAAAATTAAATATTTCGGCGTTAATATTAATTCCTAAATCTAAATGTTCCCAACGAAATCTTACCT
>NW_017123007.1:0-260 GCF_001263275.1 Habropoda laboriosa | reverse complement strand
ATAGAGAGAGTGAGAGAGAGTTTCCCATGAGAGAGAGAGAGTGTTTCTCAAGAGAAAGAGAGAAAGTGTTTCAATAAAGAGTGAGAGATTCTCAAGAGAGAGATAGAGAGAGAGAGTTTCTCAGGAGAGAAAGGGAGAATTTCTCAAGAGAGGGAGAGAGTTTCTGAAGAGAGAGAGAGAGAGAGAGAGAGAGTTTCTCAAGAGAGAAAGAGACAATTCCTGAAGAGAGAGAGAGAGAGAGAGTTGCAAGACGGTAAATC
>NW_017123006.1:0-260 GCF_001263275.1 Habropoda laboriosa | reverse complement strand
GATTCGAATACACTTAAGACGCGTGTCTGTGTATCTGTTGCGTGAAGAGAAAAAGGGGAAGATGGGAGAGAATGTAGGTAAAAAAATGTGTAAGGAAGAAAAGGTAGAGATAGTATAAAGGAGAGAAGGGATCAAGGGAATCGTGATAGCGAGATATCGAGGGCGAAGTAACTTCTCACGGATTTCTCTGCAGCCAAGAACCGAGGAGAGAGTGTACGCCTCGAAGCCGACACTCCCGCGAACTTCGGATCAAGAAACAG
>NW_017123005.1:0-260 GCF_001263275.1 Habropoda laboriosa | reverse complement strand
AATAATGCAAACGAAACAAAATTCTAATTTGTTAAAATTACGTATAGTTAATATTCCGAGTCGTATTATAGCCATAAAAAAACGTTGCATACGTTCACACTGGCGCCATTTCGAGCTGCACACTTCTGAATCATGCGTGCAATTGTAACCTTCGGAACCATAGTACGGTGTCATGCGAACCTCGCGTTATTTCACCGCCGTTCCCTCTAAGTTAATGAAACATCCTTTTGTAACAGAAAATCACCATTTTTACCGTTGAA
>NW_017123004.1:0-259 GCF_001263275.1 Habropoda laboriosa | reverse complement strand
TGCTACGTATTCTGGACGTGGCGTCGAATTTTCGAACTACGATGTTGGGAGCAAATACAGATACGTAAATACATCGACGTTAATAAGAATTCCTAGAACTGAATATTACCAACGAAATCCTACCATTTTTTGATACCGAATACATATGTGTGCTGTGTTATACAAAGCACAAACAGTTCCGGTGATACTGTTAAAAGAAGCGAATATACACATATAACGTCGCACGTGGTTATAGTATTACTTCGCGGCCTTCGCATAT
>NW_017123003.1:0-260 GCF_001263275.1 Habropoda laboriosa | reverse complement strand
TGTACAAAGTGTCATCAAAATCGAAGCCGGACCGTTCGCGAACATTCCTTGTAAGTTTCATACGTAACGACAAATTTTATCTAATTTACCAAGTATTACTAAACATTTCTTTACAGTTTTGCTATGTGTCAAATAAAAAAAGCATTAAACTACATATGTATATGTCGCCGTATGGGTTTTAATCATTTAGTACAATTTTTACGTTTTATTGAAAAAAACATGGCCGAACTGCTAGGTGTACGATTTTAAGTGACAGTCAC
>NW_017123002.1:0-260 GCF_001263275.1 Habropoda laboriosa | reverse complement strand
AGTTTTCGTGGACAATATACGTTTTTGTTTGTTTAACGATGAAAGAAAATATTTTAAAGCACGACTAACAGATACATAAAAGCGCAGAGAAATGTCATACGAAAATATATCATTACAATATTCCTCCACGTCACACGCGTCTTCTCAAATAGAAAACTAAAAATGAAGAATAAATCCACAGCTCTTGATCCTTAATTTCAACCCTTACGAGAACAAACCGAATCTGATATTTTTTCAGCACTTCACGCCTGATCCCCATG
>NW_017123001.1:0-260 GCF_001263275.1 Habropoda laboriosa | reverse complement strand
CGTTGGTCACATTTAGTTTTAGGAATTATTGTTGATGTCGAAATATATAGTTATCTGTATTTGTCCCCACCATTGTACCGAGAAAATTCGACGCCGGTGTCCAGAATGCACAGCAGAAATGTACTCCATTTAAAGTATGAGTACAGTACCGGTACGTAACGTGAAATTCGCGCAGAAATAATATCTCTAGCGTGACGGTACATGTTTATATTCTATTCGCGTAACTGTAACACGGGAACCGTTTGAGCCATTGAATAAAC
>NW_017123000.1:0-260 GCF_001263275.1 Habropoda laboriosa | reverse complement strand
GCTTGATTTCGAGGAAAACTTGTTTAAAGATTTTCGAAGATGCATCTTGAGTCATTTAAACTCACATAGCTCTTCCAATTTATCAGATTTTGAAAAATTGTTTGAAAGACATATTCTCCAGGCTACAATAACTGCAAAAATGCAAACAGAATGCATTTTTTTACCCCAAACACTCTCTTCAATTTACGACCTCGCTGCATCGCTTCCACCGACTATACACACCTCGATTTTCCGCGATTGCAGTTCCCTCCTCAGAGCTT
>NW_017122999.1:0-260 GCF_001263275.1 Habropoda laboriosa | reverse complement strand
AATAAAACTGACGTCGAGTCACACTCGACAAAGTAGTCCAAAGGGTTAACACTAATCGTACCGGTACTTTGCGCGAATGAAAATTCAGTAGTTTGAGACTGAAGCAGCCAGAAAAACCCCTGTTGGTTAAACACATATGTCATAACTGAGTGTGTAAGAGTTATTCATAACTATTGCATAATTTTCTATTTGGAGTATTGCTATGCTAAAATATTTTAGAAATTGTGCTATACCACCAGCAAGGTGTGCAGTTTTTCTGA
>NW_017122998.1:0-260 GCF_001263275.1 Habropoda laboriosa | reverse complement strand
CATTAGAGTCCTCCCAGCCTTGAATTTTGATTCCATCAGCCAGATTTGAGTCCATCAAGCCTCCAGATTTTCGGAGACCCAAGGCCGGACTTTGAGAGACCCAAGGCCGGACTTTGAGAGACCCAATGCCACACTTTTCGGAGACCCAAGGCCGGACTTTGAGAGACCCAATGCCACACTTTTCGGAGACCCAAGGACGGACTTTGAGAGACCCAATGCCACACTTTTCGGAGACCCAAGGCCAGATTTTCAGAGACCCA
>NW_017122997.1:0-260 GCF_001263275.1 Habropoda laboriosa | reverse complement strand
AATATTCGAACTGCCTATAGGCGTCAAGGTCACAGTGCGAGAAAATTATCAAAATGCCTTATAGCCCTCAAAAATAGTGCGAGAAAATATTCAAAATGCCTTATAGCCCTCAAAAATAGTGCGAGAAAATATTTGAAAAACCTACAGGCGTCAAAAATAGTGCGAAAAAATATTCAGAACGCCTATAGGTACCAAGGACATCGCGAGAAAATATTCGAAACGCCTATAGGCGCCAAGGACATCGCGAGAAAATATTCAAA
>NW_017122996.1:0-260 GCF_001263275.1 Habropoda laboriosa | reverse complement strand
GTCGAAAACTTAGGTAGATTAGAATTTCGATAATCCAGCACACGCTTGGGACTTTGGCAGGATGATTGGACTATATTTGTGTAATACGGTTAAAACGAGGAAAATAATTTAAAAAATGGCCATAATTAAGGCAAAAATAAAATACAGAATATGAATGATTTAATCCATTAAATTGTATAGGGAAAAGAAAAAGTATAATACACATAAAATTCGTGGTTAAGGTTAGGTTAGGATTATAGGAATTTTACTGTATAAAAACT
>NW_017122995.1:0-260 GCF_001263275.1 Habropoda laboriosa | reverse complement strand
CAACGAGCCGAATCCGAATAGGTCGTACAACGCGTACCTCCTAACCAAAGATCCAGCCCCAAGATGAGAGGAATGTAACGTAGCGTTACTACTTTTAAGTACGCGACGAGTACATTCGTACGTAACGGATGTACCGCGCGGGGGCTCAGGTCAGGCCATAAAACACGGTGCTCGAGGCTAAAGGTTCGCTGATTGGGCAGCCCTGACTTCGACAAAGAGTATAAGAATCCGGCTTTTTTCCAGGAAGAGTCCTTTCAGGA
>NW_017122994.1:0-260 GCF_001263275.1 Habropoda laboriosa | reverse complement strand
CTTTGTTTTTCACACTCGCTCTTGCAATCCTCTTTTCTCTCTTCGCTCTTCCCTTTCATTCTCACTCACACACCGTCACGTTTTGTCGCAGATTTCTACACCCATTCACACACCCTTCGTCAACGATTTTCGGTCAAGATTTCTTATCACTCGTGCATTTTCATTCAGGAGAACTGTCACTCGGTCCGAACAATCCTCACTCGCACGATTCGACGGTCATCAGGCCCAAACATTCTTATGTCACATCCTACACGCACACA
>NW_017122993.1:0-259 GCF_001263275.1 Habropoda laboriosa | reverse complement strand
CTAAATGACGTACGATTCTACTATGCATTCTGGACGACGGCTTCGAATTTTAGAACTACGATGTCGGGGGCAAATACAGCGAACTAAATATTTCGACTTTAAAAATATTCCCTACAAATAACTGTTCCCAAAGAAATCTTGCCTCTTTTGGGTACCGAATACAAACATGTGGTTTGTTTTTTCAATAGCTCAAACAGTTCCCGTGTTACTGTGAAATAAAGCGAATATACATATATAACGTCGCGCTTGGAGATACTAT
>NW_017122992.1:0-260 GCF_001263275.1 Habropoda laboriosa | reverse complement strand
TTTTTCGATCAGGAAGATCGCGTTGACGTTGATGTATTGTTAGAGGAGTGTGTGGTAATTAGAAACGGTTATTGTCAATTCGTTGAATTAACGTTGATGAAGGAGGATATAGTTTTGATAAACTTGTACTGACGAAGAAAGTTACCGATTTTCGTGAAATTTGTGTGATGTCTAGTTTGTCAAACAGTATTCGACATGTATTCTTTTTTATTGAGAATCGTCTGTGTTGAAGGGACGAGAACAGCTCGCAAATTTCAGGA
>NW_017122991.1:0-260 GCF_001263275.1 Habropoda laboriosa | reverse complement strand
TGTTTAGTGCTTCCTCTTTTTTTAAAGCTCTGCATCTTCGAAAAACTTCCTTTTCATTCTTTGAACTTCTTCTTTCCGCTGATCACTGGTCAACGATAGACGATGCATCTTGTGATAGCTTTTATAATGTTTTTGTAAGTTAAATTTCTTCTTTTGGTTTAGTTGTTTACGGCATATTAAACAAACCACAGAGCCGCAGTTGTTAGTAAAAAAATTATTTTCTTCCCACGACTATACATACGTATAGCTGAGTTTGTGAC
>NW_017122990.1:0-260 GCF_001263275.1 Habropoda laboriosa | reverse complement strand
GAGTCATTCGAGTCACTCACATTCGTTCTCAAATCTTTTCATTCGTTTCTTTCGCTAGCGTTCATTTGAGCGGAAAGCACCGAGACTTGAGTTAACGTTCGAGCTTAAAGTCTTTTCATCCGATTTCGTTAACGTTCGAGCGAAACGAAATTTGAATACGTTACCCAAAATTAATTTGGCGGGTAACTGTACGTCCGCGAGGTAATCGGAACGCGACGTGCATGACACGGTACACACTAGTCCTCACTATAGGCTCCCAT
>NW_017122989.1:0-260 GCF_001263275.1 Habropoda laboriosa | reverse complement strand
GGGTTTTAAGTTCAAGAGTATTCTTTTCCACCTAATGGAAGTTCCACTTATGAAAAGTATCATGTACCACCGGTGGCACACACGGATCATGTTAAATACCGTAACGGGGACCATTATGGAGACGATTATGTGACTCTAGTAATATTTTATGCCGGTGTACTTTTTTCATGTCGTAATGGAGACCATTGTGGGAGCGATCCAGTAAACTAATGTTATTCTGAGTCTCACGTCTGTTTTCCAAGAGGTTATGTACGTTCCCT
>NW_017122988.1:0-259 GCF_001263275.1 Habropoda laboriosa | reverse complement strand
AGCTTTGAATAACATAGCACACCTTCGTATTCGGTATCAAAAAATGGTAAGATTTCGTTGGTCTCATTTAGTTTTAGGAATTATAATTAACATCGAAATATTTAATTATCTGTATTTTCCCCCTCATTGTAGTTCGAAAATTGGACGCCGGTGTCCAGAATGCATAGCCGAATCAAACACCATTTATTGTACGAGTATCGTCCCAGTATGATACGCGAAGGTCGCGAAGAACTATTATAACAATGTGCGATGTAATGTA
>NW_017122987.1:0-260 GCF_001263275.1 Habropoda laboriosa | reverse complement strand
AGAACAGCAGGAAATCGATAGCCGAAGTAGCGTCACGGAGTTATCGTTATTGTACGGTGTACCGGTGAAATTTCTTCTTTGCCTTCGCGTCGATCCAGTCGAAAATTTCATTTCGATTTCGACTGACCGATAATGCGGTTTTTGAGCGAGTCTCCGAGGAACAAGCCGGAAGCTTGATCTCGAAACCATGGATACAGTCTCTTTTCAATTTTTTCTTGAAGCATTCTTAATTTTTATCTGTCACAGAAGATGTAGGATCG
>NW_017122986.1:0-260 GCF_001263275.1 Habropoda laboriosa | reverse complement strand
AATCTTAAAATATAGTATTCGTTGTGATATTTAGTGAATAAAACAGTTGCCTATCTAACTTCTATTTTCTTAATTATACTCACGAAAATCCGCGGTCTAGTAATTAGTTTTCGATATGTAATAGCAATATTTTCAGTAAAAGGACTGCATTTATGTGAAAAATTCTGTTTATTTGGAAGTCTAAGTTATTACAATTTAATTTAAAAATTTTTGAAAAGCTTCAAAATTTTTCGTCAAAAATTTGTAGTATTTTTTGTAAC
>NW_017122985.1:0-260 GCF_001263275.1 Habropoda laboriosa | reverse complement strand
TGTTAGTCAGAAACAAGTATTCATTTAGAATCAAGCTGTGAGTCAGAAAACAGCAATCAGTCAGTTCAGAACGCCCAGCAGTCAGATTAGGCAATAATTAGCAAAACTAGCACTCAGGCTAATCGAATATGCACACAGGTCCACAAGAAACATTTAAGTTTCTTCTGTATGTACAGACAGTTTAGAGTCAAGTTTGTGAATAAATTAGTAAGAACGCAAACAAGAGTGAGAATTTAGTTTCTCGAAGACAATTCGGGTGG
>NW_017122984.1:0-260 GCF_001263275.1 Habropoda laboriosa | reverse complement strand
TTTGGGGTGAGAATGTTTGGTGAAAATTGTTTCAAAACAATTTTATCACTTAGGGAAACAGAAGTTTTTTCATTGTTTAATTTCGTTGTCATTTCAATCTATTGCAAAAGAAAGAAAGAAAAAAATATGTGTGTTAATTTTTTGAAGCATCCTGTATAATGTTCTTCTTTATTGAAGAGGTGACTTTTGTTCCTTATGGACCCATTTTCCGATTTTTCTGCGAAGGTTTTCAAGATTTTTACGAGTTCGGTTTTATCATC
>NW_017122983.1:0-260 GCF_001263275.1 Habropoda laboriosa | reverse complement strand
CGAAGAGTGATTAAATCGGTAATTTCATTTCTCCATCAATTTCTTTTCCTGACATTTTTTACTTGCACGAGAGTATTTTCAAGAATACCAAACTGATTCGTGTTCGCAAAACTATTGTCCGATAGCAATATGATTACGTATCCATTCGAGAGCAGGTCCCAACACGTCTACTTTCAGACAGTGGAGCTATGCTCTCGGACAGTCAAGCTCAGGGGCAGTGTCCACTCTCGAGAGATACTCTCGAGAGCAACTCACGATAG
>NW_017122982.1:0-260 GCF_001263275.1 Habropoda laboriosa | reverse complement strand
TCTGAGGAAAAAATCCTGGATCTTCGCCAATAGAAGAATGATCAATGTCACATTTCGCCAATAGAAGAATGACCAATGTCGCATTTCGCCAATAGTAGAATGACCAATGTCGCATTTCGCCAATAGAAGAACGATCAATGTCGCATTTCGCCAATAGAAGAACGACCAATGTCGCATTTCGCCAATAGAAGAACGATCAATGTCACATTTCGCCAATAGAAGAATGACCAATGTCGCATTTCGCCAATAGCAGAATCACC
>NW_017122981.1:0-260 GCF_001263275.1 Habropoda laboriosa | reverse complement strand
TCCAAACCTCCACTTAACCGCCCACGTTTTTCTCCGTCTTACCCTCTGCTACGCTCTCCGACTGTTGTTCCAGGCGTGACGTTTTCATGCACACGGTGATATAATTAATTCTCTATTTACTTTTGCATTCACCTCATTTTGGTTTTATTGCTGCTATCGTTCAAAGAATGTTTCTTACGACCACGTAAAGAATTTCAAGATCTAATCATCTGATTTTCTTCCATACCGTTTTGTAATTCTTCAAATTTTATTTCTTTTTC
>NW_017122980.1:0-260 GCF_001263275.1 Habropoda laboriosa | reverse complement strand
AAAGCACATGTATGGTGCTTAACTATTCGTAAATGAAAAAAAAATTTGACGGAGTTAGTCCTGTAATATACATACTCGTTATACCTCAAGATTCTGGAATGAATCTCTCTTTTCAGGATATTAATAATTTTATAACGTCTTTGTTAGTGAAATAATTTTATATTAAGAGACTCGCTTCGCATACACCAAGTGTCCCGAATTTACGAATCGGAGTGTACGTCGATAGCTTGGTGCCGATAGTAAAATTCGAGGAAACTATG
>NW_017122979.1:0-260 GCF_001263275.1 Habropoda laboriosa | reverse complement strand
ACCCGGCTTTAGCCAGTGTGAAGTATTTAGTGGATGCCGGATATAACCGGCGCAAGTCGCGAAAGGGTTAATAGAAGTATGGAACAGGAAAAGAATCGTAAAAGTATATTGCTTTTTATGGTGTAAAGGTCTTTGACGCGATATGTAAGGAAACGTGGTCGGGGTAAAATACACCCACACAATTACTCTGTGAAGTCTTTTATTTTTTGCCTGCTGGCTCGAGAGGTCAGAGAATGACTGACTGCCTCCCCAGCTTTTTC
>NW_017122978.1:0-260 GCF_001263275.1 Habropoda laboriosa | reverse complement strand
TCTTATCATAAATGGGTTAATACTTTTTTATAGAGAATGGCGAAACGCATCGACCAATGCGTAAAAATGAAACGATTCCATTTGAAAAAATGTAAGTGACCATCTTAACACCTTTACTCAATAAATTGCTTGTATCTCAGGATACCTTTCTGGACCTCCAGCAATCCCTGAAAGCATTTCCTTCTACCCAACATGCTTTTGGAAACATTTACAACAATAGATCAAAATGGGACACCCTGTACCCTTCATTTTCTTTAAAT
>NW_017122977.1:0-260 GCF_001263275.1 Habropoda laboriosa | reverse complement strand
AGTTCTTCAAATGTGTAATCGATCGTGTACTGTAAACGCAACGTACACTATGCACACTGCTTTGTTTCGAACTGTCATAAAAACACTATTTTCACAATTAAAGTAGATATATCATTGACTAAATCTTCCGGAAACACTTCTTTTCTGTTTTTCGATTGTTCGATAAGAATAAAAGGTAAAAGTAAAGAGATGAAAATTATAAATAAATCTGTATTTTGCAATTCTCTAGTTGAAACGTTATTTTTAAAAATCTGAAAAAG
>NW_017122976.1:0-260 GCF_001263275.1 Habropoda laboriosa | reverse complement strand
GAGCGAAAATCTCAATATCTGTGCTAACGTTGTATTAAATGTTTATTGTCTAAGTTCATGTGGTGCGCTGGTTACAAAAATTTTGACACTTAAGTTGCATGTTGTAAATTACATATTGGGTCAAAAAAGACCCGAGGACCCTTAAATGTAGAGTCAAACGAAGGAACGCGCTAGGATCAGTCTTGGAACTCCTAAGGGAGGTCCTCGAACCTAGGAATTTCGAAAATTTTTAAATCAGAACAATTTTCCTCGTTTGAAAA
>NW_017122975.1:0-260 GCF_001263275.1 Habropoda laboriosa | reverse complement strand
CAGGAGCAGAGGTATCTAGGTTTCATGGTAGATTATATTTTCTGTGAGTTTCTAGAGAGTTTGCAAATTTGGACCAAATTGGTCAAAAAGTTTAGGAATTATTCTGAGAAACTCTGTATCCAGTTAAAAATACACTTTGTGTATACATTGAAGGATCTTAGTAGACCTCGGTAGACCTAAAATCTCAGGATGTTAGTAAAAAAAGAATAAAAAATCCCACCTCATTCCTACACCGAAAGTAAAATACAACCAACGATCAC
>NW_017122974.1:0-260 GCF_001263275.1 Habropoda laboriosa | reverse complement strand
TCACTCCACGAATTGCTCGGAATAGCGAGTTCTTGGGTGTAGCTTTTTCGTATGGTTGAAATGGTGAAATAAAGTAGTGCGACAAGATTGCTGTGGGATTTTTGTTTAGAAATAATATTTTATAGGTACGTTTATGGAACGGTAACACGAGGCTGTATGATTATTTATCAATTCACACCGATGTTGAATGAGATAACGAGTGATTTACTTCTATTTGGGAGATTTGAGTAACGAGTTAAATTCAAGTTTGCAACTTTCTT
>NW_017122973.1:0-260 GCF_001263275.1 Habropoda laboriosa | reverse complement strand
GTCTGAAATGAGTCTGTACACAAATAAAAAAAATAAAAAACTAATCATAGACAGCGCGACTAGCGGAAGGATTTTCACTTTGTCGTTTTAGATCGTGCAACGAAACATGTGAATTATGTGTAGGCATGGGTACGTAGCATAATGTCACTGAACATAGTAAGTAGTGCCTTCACAGATCGGCAGCCACCACTTCCGTGAATTCTGATCAATCGACCAGCCACCACCGCGACATTAAGGGTCGACACCGTCCTCGTGTGATC
>NW_017122972.1:0-259 GCF_001263275.1 Habropoda laboriosa | reverse complement strand
TATCGTACCGGTACGTTACGTGAAAACCACGAAGAACTACTATCTCCAAGCGTGACGTTATATATGTATATTTGCTTCGTTTAACAGAAACACGGATACCGTCTGAGCTATTGAAAAAACAAACCACAACTTCGTATTCGGTACCAAAAAAATGAAAGACATCGTTGTGAACATTTATTTGTAGGGAATATTTTATCGCGGAAATATTTAATTATCTGTATTTTCCCCCACATCGTAGTTCGAAAACTGGACGCCGGAG
>NW_017122971.1:0-260 GCF_001263275.1 Habropoda laboriosa | reverse complement strand
AGAGCTACTGGGGCTTTAGCCACACGAGACATGAGGAATCACCTATTAAGAAACAAAAGCAATAACTTCACCACCGATACCTGCAGCACGTGCAGCGCGATCAGTCATGATGCCTTTGCTTGTAGAAACAATTGCAATACCTAAACCTTGCTTAACGCTAGGAATTTTATCTTTACCGCGATACTGACGTAAGCCTGGACGACTTACACGTTTCACAGTTTCGATAACTGGTTTGCCTTCAAAATATTTTAGTGAAATTG
>NW_017122970.1:0-260 GCF_001263275.1 Habropoda laboriosa | reverse complement strand
TTACTCGAATCATTCGAATAATGTATTCGTATTCGAAATGATCCAAATAAAGAATTCGTATTGAAAATTATCCGAATTACTCGAGTCATTCGAATAACGAATTCGTATTCGAAATAATCAAAATTTCTCGAATCATTCGAGTGAAGAATTCGTATTCTCTTCCTCTTCCTCCTCCTCTCCTCTTCCTCTTCCTCCTCCTCTTCCTTCTCCTCTCCTCCTCTCCTACTCTTCCTCTAGGAGAGAAAATGGAAAATTTTGAA
>NW_017122969.1:0-260 GCF_001263275.1 Habropoda laboriosa | reverse complement strand
TCTTCCGCTGCAATTAGCTGAATCCTCTTCGCGACTGGCTAGATATATTTCCATCGAGAAAAAGGTTCGTCGATCGGTTGAGACTGATCTAAGCTGGATCGACGTTGATCCTGCTGTTGGAATATTTCATTGTGTCTATAGGGTGTTGAGAAGGGAAGGTGCAGGTATGATCAACTGCTTTAAAATTCTTCGTATTGTTTTTTATTTCTTTTCTTACTCTCTGTGATAATTTGTTCTTTTGTAAATTATTGTTTTAGCGC
>NW_017122968.1:0-260 GCF_001263275.1 Habropoda laboriosa | reverse complement strand
TCTGCGGAATCGTCGTTCGAAATTTCGTTAAATTATCCATTTCAGGCAGGTAAATTAAGTATCTCGCGTGTCTGCGTAGAAAATTACGAAATGTTACACCTGAGCTCTGTCGAGATTATTAAAACGGATTCCCTCGTTTTATCCATTTTGCACCGGAAGTTCCGTTTGAATAACACGTTCAACGTCGAAAAGTGCTTCAGCCACGGGATATCAATGAAATAATTCATTAGGAATACCATGAATAGCATTCCTTTCAATCG
>NW_017122967.1:0-260 GCF_001263275.1 Habropoda laboriosa | reverse complement strand
TTTACGACATATTAAGTCTCTCTCCGTATCATCCAAGTTTCGTATCTAAAATTTGTTCATATTACACAGTTTTCCTCGTTTAATAGTCTGAGTTTCCTCCAACAATTCTCTCTATTTCACTCACACTCAATATTTCTCTCCCTCTCTCTCTCGTCATGCACTCAAAAATCGAGTAACCCAAAGGGAGAATGCAATCGGTAATTCTTAGAACATCCATGTATCGTGACCTGAGCTTGCGAGTGTTAAGCGAGCATTGCTGC
>NW_017122966.1:0-260 GCF_001263275.1 Habropoda laboriosa | reverse complement strand
CAGAATAAATTTCTAATTTGGGTGCTGTTTTCAGCACCTCTTAAAGCGTGACGACAACTCGTCTTCCTTAACCATTAATTAGGTTTGCTGGCGATATTCTAAAGTTGAGGAAGACAACGACACTGTGTTTAAGAATTCATTTGATAAAATTGATTGCTCAATTTTTTCGCCTAGCAGTCATATTCCCAATGTAAATATTCTCCAAGTCGATTCTCGAAGTCGCTACAAATTCGCCAGACAGAGACGCGCAATTTACTTTG
>NW_017122965.1:0-260 GCF_001263275.1 Habropoda laboriosa | reverse complement strand
GATAAGGGGATTCTAGTGTTCGAGCGGATACAGATATAAATCGATCGTCTTTTCTGCTTTAAAGACGACAAAAATCGAGAAAAAGAAATGAAGTGATAGAATCGATACGAAAACACGTGGTTAAATATTTTGTGTATGTTCGAAAATTTTTGAAATACCATAAAAAAAATCGAGCATATTTTCCAACCAATCGGAAATCCACATAAATCGATCGATTTTTCTGTTTCAAAGACGAAACAACAAAATCGAAAAAAACGAAA
>NW_017122964.1:0-260 GCF_001263275.1 Habropoda laboriosa | reverse complement strand
TATTAGACCAAATATGTTTATTACCATCTTTGAGGGCAATTTTCAATTTTCACGTCTTCAGTGTGAATTGCCAATAAAAAAAAATACGTGTCAAATATTTTCTTTCATACTACGATATACCAAAGTTTCATCAATATCGGTGACTCTTGACTCTAATCTTCGAGATGTCCTCTCGCAAGATAATATTTCGTCATCAGACAACAATTCCAACCGTTTCTAACGAAAGCAAATATAGTTCATCGAATTAACAGAATATTAAA
>NW_017122963.1:0-260 GCF_001263275.1 Habropoda laboriosa | reverse complement strand
ATTAAAAGTTTCTTAAATTTGTGATTTTCTTCTGAAAATTCTTGACAATCGTAGAAATCGTTAGGATTCGTCTAAAATTTGTAATATGGAGTATTAAAATTTATCACGTTGACCGTTTGTCGTCTAAGAAGTCTGAGAAGCAAACCTAACCTAAAATTACCCACTAATTTCTATTCTCCGGATTCTGTATCTCTAAGAAGTCTCAGAAATCATTAAGCCTCGTCTAAAATCCACAACAAGAAAAGTCCTAGAATTCATCG
>NW_017122962.1:0-260 GCF_001263275.1 Habropoda laboriosa | reverse complement strand
TGTTCGGGACAAACTTTTTGGATTGTACCATGGTGGAAATATGGCGATGCTTTTTGCAACTTTCGAGCACTTTCAATACTAGAGACGTAGATGTACGAGTTGTCAGGTTGTTCAGGACTTTTCTTTTAAGTGTACTGGAAATTGTTTCAGATGGAAGTTGAAGTGTATTTAAGTATGCATAAAGTTTCTTTATCTGCGTTTGTTCACTGATACGAGTGCTACCTTTCGGTTTCTATATGAAATTACAGTTACAAAACTAA
>NW_017122961.1:0-260 GCF_001263275.1 Habropoda laboriosa | reverse complement strand
TTTAATAAAATAAGTATAATATTTCCACATTTGTACATAGCAAATCAACCACGCTACATAATTCACTTCGAGCACCTCAAACAACTAACATCTCTGACCAAAACGCATGCACTGTTTATCTCTATAAGAAAATAAACAGTTGACGATCGTTGAACCGTTGATCCCGTTGATATAGGAATTAACTCCGACTTGTAGACGTCGCAGTTCTTTCGAATTCCAGTTGTAAAGGTAAAATACGTATTAAACGTGCGACAAATAAT
>NW_017122960.1:0-260 GCF_001263275.1 Habropoda laboriosa | reverse complement strand
GTCATCAAGAATTATCAGCTGGAGGAAGTTGGTGAGTTGCGACCGTGACCAACAACCGACCACACGTGGTTTCATAGGCGAGCAACGCGAAACGAGCGAACGTTGTTTCGATCGCTGTAACAGAGAAACTTTGCTCGAGTGTCTCATTTTTTCTTTTTTTTTCTTCTTTCTATTACCGAAACGAAGAGAATCGTCGTCCACTTCCTCGTTCGATCGTTAATCCGTCGGTCGACCTTGCGCGTTGTACGATCGCGCACCAC
>NW_017122959.1:0-260 GCF_001263275.1 Habropoda laboriosa | reverse complement strand
GAGAGGAAGCTAAACATGGAAGAGGCGTGGTGAATTATTCGAAAGATCACAATTGTGCACCAATGTTGACTGCTGAAATGAAAAACTATTTAGGAAAAGAAGTTAGTGAATGAACGGTAGGAAGAGTGCTAAGGTGTAATAACTACCTCGGGAGAAATGCTCGAAACAAAGTATATGTTGGCAAACGAAATCGGAAAAAGAAGACATATCTGGATTTTGAGTACTGGTAAAGTGTTATTTTCACGGATGAGGCGAAATTG
>NW_017122958.1:0-260 GCF_001263275.1 Habropoda laboriosa | reverse complement strand
CGCGACTCGACCATTATGTCGCCATGAAAGATTCAGCAGGGTTGATGTAAGTTTTACGAGCGGCAGAACGTTGGTAAGGAAAGGATTATTAAAATCGGTGTTGAATCACTCCAACACCGATGAAAAATTTCCGATGAAAAACGAGTAAGTAAATCTAAAGAAGTCACAAGGCAAGGGTTAATTCTCACGTCGATATCGGCAAATTTGAAGGTACACACAGGCTCGGGTGAAAGAAGAAGAAGATGGCAATAACGCGAAAG
>NW_017122957.1:0-260 GCF_001263275.1 Habropoda laboriosa | reverse complement strand
TATCCTTTAATTACGTTAATGGACGCTGATTATGCACAAGTTAAAACTGCCAAATCTATACTCACCCAGTTTCATGAGAATCATCGGTACTGCAGGAATGTCGGATTGTAGATAGGTACTCGATAAAATTGATAACAACAACGAATATATTTAAATATCAATGCACAACACTAAAGGCTACAATGTTTCAATACTTCCTCTCAAACTCTAACAATCGAGATTGAAAGCATCGATTCTTTCTCTATCAACTCTCGCTTTAT
>NW_017122956.1:0-260 GCF_001263275.1 Habropoda laboriosa | reverse complement strand
AAACTTAAGTTTCGCCTAAATTCTTCTGAAAAATTCAATTTCCCATTTTCCACGATACTCACACTATTTCTACATTTTCACCCAACACTATTTACACACACACACCAAACACTCCTCCAACGTCGAACGCTAAAAATCCACTTGCAAAGGAAACCGAGCAATCATTTTATCTCGTTAAATAAAACTTGCTAAATAGAAAAAAAAAAATGAATTTACTAGCGAAAAGACGTGTGCAACCGCAAGATTTGCTTGGATCATGC
>NW_017122955.1:0-260 GCF_001263275.1 Habropoda laboriosa | reverse complement strand
TAAATCAAACCTGACAAAAATTAATTCCAACGATCATTAAGCAGATTCGTCAACCATTGACTTGACCCCTTTGCTTATTTACATAGGAAAAGTTTGATAAATTGGTCAAGAATAATCACAAAAAAAGAAAAAAGAAAACTAATAAATAGAAAGCACTTGACACACTAATTATACTAACGAGCACTTCCAGTTGAAACAACATCTTTCACAAATAGTTTCTTTACGAAACATTTCGAACTATTTTTCAATGGAGATTGAAA
>NW_017122954.1:0-260 GCF_001263275.1 Habropoda laboriosa | reverse complement strand
TCCTCAGTAGCCAAAAAAGTGTCATGAAATAGGCTCTCCAAAGGGTGGCTCAGAAATTAATTGCAGCAGTCAAAGAATCAGAACCTGGAGGAAATTCCTCGCCCTTGCTGAACACTCGCCAGCTTCTACAAACCCATCGTCACCACCTTTCCAAGGAAATTCGCTAAAAAAAAGATGGCCGTGACCATTTAGGCACGCTGATTGATAATTTGTTACTTCTTGGATCGACCAAGAAAGAGCTTTATTTATTAGTTACCTAT
>NW_017122953.1:0-260 GCF_001263275.1 Habropoda laboriosa | reverse complement strand
GAAAAACACACCCTCTCCAACTCTTCTATAAAACACCCGGCATCACTCCAAATCAGATCAGTATTCATTCAATTATACACGTAGCTCGCGACTAACATCATTGCGAAACAAAATTATAATTTATTTGTTAATTTTTAAAAAAAGAGTAGTGTCATTCTACCCACACGTCATCCCATCAAATAGACAGGCCTTCCTTTGTAAGGTAAGGCAAGTCGCCGTCCAAGGGAAGGAGAAGATATCGCAAATACGATATTCCGGAC
>NW_017122952.1:0-260 GCF_001263275.1 Habropoda laboriosa | reverse complement strand
GAATATAAACTCGATAATTAAAAAAAATAAGAAGGCAATGGGTCGAAAAAGACCCGAAGGCCGTACCAGGTTTAATCGTGAAAAACATTTTCCTCCAAATTTCCTCACTTTGAAATACCATGTAAATACACATCTATAATACCTATCGGACACAGTGATCCAGTGCAGATGATCCGGTATGAAGCATATCGAGAGCACTGTATACAATTAACATTAAGGTTGACCTCATCGTTATTCGCGTTAAGCTTGACAGAGTGGTC
>NW_017122951.1:0-260 GCF_001263275.1 Habropoda laboriosa | reverse complement strand
GAGTTACAGAAATTTCGACTTCTCGAGTTTTCCATAATATCCTTTCTCTTTCTTCACCCAGTTTATACTATTTCAATTACGTTCATTTTATCAGCCAACCTTAATCCTTTCCGCTTCCGTTTAAAATTCATTTTGTTATAGACAATCCAAAGAAAAGAATGACAAAACGACAGAACTGTACTTTAACTCGTTCCTTCGATCTTTCACAGCAAACTGCTTTTGCGATCAAAACGCATGCACTGTTTATCCCCATAAAAAAA
>NW_017122950.1:0-260 GCF_001263275.1 Habropoda laboriosa | reverse complement strand
TATCTTCATTCCTTTTGTATGTATGTACAGTGTAACGTAAACTTTGTGTTTCCAGTTTATCACCTGAGGAGTTTAACTGGATGAATTTAACGATAGAATTATCTTTAATCGTTAGATGAAAAACGGAGCTGGGTCCCATCTGACCCATCGTAAGATTTATTTGTCTTTACATTAGGGAATCAATTTTTTCCGTCAAGTTATTATGTAAATGTATTAAACTACATTTCTCAGTAACTTAAGAAAAAAGTTGTATTGTTAAT
>NW_017122949.1:0-260 GCF_001263275.1 Habropoda laboriosa | reverse complement strand
AGAGAAGAAAAAATGTTCAATTTCTTAGTTTTCTTCAAACTATCGTGATTCTTTCATTTTAGGCCATTTGTAGGTCAACGAATCATGCATAACTGAAACGTATTATTTGTCAGTGATACGGATCGCAATATGACTCTTGTTTGACTCTTTTCGAGTCAAACTACTCAAGGAATTTAGAATGAACTTAGAATGGACTTAGAATGAACTATTTTAATATTATGTGTATTTTGTTAAGGTAAAAATTTGGCGTGTATCTGTTT
>NW_017122948.1:0-260 GCF_001263275.1 Habropoda laboriosa | reverse complement strand
TTCCTTACAAACAAATCCCTAAGAAGGACTAAAAAATGACACTCTAGACTAGAATATCCCCCTAAATGATGCAAGGGCTGGTTTTATTTTTCGATGGTGTAATGATGTGTTAAGAATTGTTAACAAGTTTGATTCGTTGTATTTTTACAAGTACTCTATGATATATGGATTTGGTGTGTGTGTGTGTAGTTTGCGGCAAAAAATGTGTGATGATTTTGACGTTACAGTGATTCTAATAATTCTGCTGTGATATGTGCGAT
>NW_017122947.1:0-260 GCF_001263275.1 Habropoda laboriosa | reverse complement strand
GTGGATTGATCCTTCAGGAATACCTGGCTTATGACACGTCTTCGGTTATTGGGGACGCCGAAATTTGTCTGCAAGAAATTACTTATATTTTCGCGGAGGTACGAAGCGTCTTTGCTCTCAAAAATAAACATATGGTGCGAGCGTGCCATAAACCCGGTCAACGAAGACCCCGTGTGTTTCGTACCTGCGCGACGGACCAATATATATAATTTTATTATCATTATATTAAGTGCTACTCTATTAACATTGCGCTGTATAAT
>NW_017122946.1:0-260 GCF_001263275.1 Habropoda laboriosa | reverse complement strand
AACGAAGAAGTTAACAGAATTATATAAGTAATTTCACCTTATACTCCATTGAATCTTCCGGCAGAGGATATAAATATCCGAATCTATTAGTCACGTTGCTCTGCGCGACACATTTGTTCTTCCAGACCAGCAACCCTCAAATAGAACAGTCTCCGTAGATGGGTATCATCGAGTACTTGGAAGTGTGTCTCTGGTTTCTCTCTTTCTCGAGGAGTGTTTCCAGAAATCCTTCGTTCCTTTTGTCGCGAATATAATCCGAG
>NW_017122945.1:0-260 GCF_001263275.1 Habropoda laboriosa | reverse complement strand
GGAAAACCTCTGCTATCCATTGATAACAGTCTCAAGAATGTAGAACGAAGGATACAAAACTTTTCATAGTCATTTCACAGCGCGTCCCTAATTTCACACACTCCAACTTTTAATTCCACACTCGCTATACAAGAAACACTTCCTTACCGTCCCCTACTTCTTTCCATCAAAGTAATTCAGACAACAGAACGTTCTTCGAAAAATTCTTACAATTGCCGCAATTCCTGAAGCAACGCACAGTGGTTCCAAACTGTAGGTTA
>NW_017122944.1:0-260 GCF_001263275.1 Habropoda laboriosa | reverse complement strand
CCCTTTCGTTCTAGTTTCGGGTAGTTCGATGGAGAAAAGGGGAGTAGACCGAGAGAAATAAAAAGGAGCGAAATAGGAAGGCTAGATAGAGATGGTGTGTGCGAGGACGAGTGAATGACCTTCGGGGGTTTTAATGCATGCGGGGAATTCAAGGGAAGGGATTCAATTGAGTGAATGAGTTTGTACATATACCAAGGGAAGGGTATAGGATAGGGTAGTTTTATGTAGCGCGCAAAAAGGACAGGGACAATTAAGCACGC
>NW_017122943.1:0-260 GCF_001263275.1 Habropoda laboriosa | reverse complement strand
GCTATACACAGTGTTGAGAAAGTAAGTGTCTAAGATTGTTGAGGTTTATGTAGTACTCGCAGATGATCGAACCGTTAAACGTTATGGTTCGTCACTGAAAATACAGTCTACTGTGACATCAATTTTTCACCGGTTGTGTATAATTTTTTTTAATATTTAGAATGTTAAGTTTGTTTATTATTCAAGCATATCGAATATTTATGAATATGAATATATGAAAAATCGTGAAAAATTAATATTTTTGTGTGATTCGCGAATGT
>NW_017122942.1:0-260 GCF_001263275.1 Habropoda laboriosa | reverse complement strand
TTAGCCAGTTTGAAGCATTTAGTGGATGCCGGATATAACCGGCGCTAGTCGCGAAAGGGTTAAGAATCGTCGTTGCGTAGAAACAGAACTTTGTTTGCTCATGGTAAAACAGAGAATGAACGCGGAACTGGAGAAAATATATTAAGAGTTAATATTTAAGGGTTCTGGGAAGATGGACTTTGGGTTGTGACTATGCGGAAGAGTTGAGAGGAGAGTTGGAAGGTGAAGAGTCCAGTATGAGTAATGGTGAAAGTGGGTGA
>NW_017122941.1:0-260 GCF_001263275.1 Habropoda laboriosa | reverse complement strand
ACACGGTTATAGTAGTTCTGCGCGTCCTTCGCAAAACATACTGGGACGATTCACCTTCTCTAACTGGTGTACGGATGTGCCAAGCATTCTGGACGCCGGCGTCGAATTTACGAACCCCCGATGTGGGGGAAAAGACAAATAATGAAATATTTCGTCGTTTGAAATAATTCACACAAATAATTGTTCCCAACGAAATTTTACCTTTTTTTGGTTCCGAATACTAAGGTGAGGTCTGTTTTTTCAATAGATCAAAAGGTCCC
>NW_017122940.1:0-260 GCF_001263275.1 Habropoda laboriosa | reverse complement strand
AAAATAACGAAATCGTGTTTCAGTAATTATAATCATTACTCTCAATTCTCTTAACTATATCCTACATTCACGTTTTTTATATATTACGCGCATGTAACATACCATTATACAGTCATAAACATTTTTATCCGGTTTCTTTTAATACTGTAAGCTTATCTGACTCACCCTTTCCCAAAAATGACGAAACCACATTCTGTTAATTAATTACGACCTTAGTCTTCGTACGTTTATTTCGTGCATGTAAATCTGTGGAGGTTTAA
>NW_017122939.1:0-260 GCF_001263275.1 Habropoda laboriosa | reverse complement strand
TGCCTCGGGTTAACCAATCAGGAATTTCGTTACTTAGCCTACGCTTGCCCCTTGCGCCCTTGGAGCGCTTTTTCCAGGACAGCGAGGCTTTCTAGTGGGGGGGCGAATTCGCCGTCGGAGACTTAGCAACTCAGCGGAATTTCCTCTAGGTTCGGTACCTGTGATATGTACATGTTCGGCCTCGTAGTCCTGTACGACGAACCTTTCGGAAATCTTAGTTTTATGGCGGGGCAATTTACTATTGAGACCGTCGGTGAAAG
>NW_017122938.1:0-260 GCF_001263275.1 Habropoda laboriosa | reverse complement strand
TAATTGAAAATAATGGTGTAAATAGATGTGAAGTGTAGGATTAGAATTTTTGTACTGTTTAATGGAATATCTTATTTCTGATCATTTGTGAATTAATTGTTTAAGGGAATAATCGAGCGTTGAAGAATTCGTTTTTTCGAGTCAACTCAAAGTTCGTGCAATTTTTATTAAACTATTATCGAGGAAACCGAGGGTTTCTGAATTACTACACAAATTAACCAAAGTCGTCAATTTTTAACTCCACACTTCCACCTGCATTC
>NW_017122937.1:0-260 GCF_001263275.1 Habropoda laboriosa | reverse complement strand
TTACCGGGTTTTTATATTGTCAGGACAGGGAGACAGGAGTAGAGATAGATAAAGATAGAAACGGAAAATTTGTAGAAAGCGTGGCCGTTCGTCCTCGTGCAAACCCGGATGCCACATGTGCGCTTCTTAGGCTCCTCGAGGACGAAGGCAAGTCTTAACCCGGGGAGAGACTAAAGAACTGAAACTAAAATCTGAAGGAGTTCGAAAAGAAAAAGTTCGCGTGGAAGAATAGAACAAGGTTCGGTAAGGACTTCTTAGCA
>NW_017122936.1:0-260 GCF_001263275.1 Habropoda laboriosa | reverse complement strand
TTAAAATTGATTAACAGTATTAACAATTACACATTGACAGTTAAACGGAGATAAATGTTAAAACAATGGAAAATTAAAGCGACGGATAGAGCGCTCCAATTAATTTATTAGGCTAATTTCATAGCGGGAAAGAAGCGGAAAGATTTTAATCATTCTCAGTTCCCATATGATTTAATGTTCTGAACACGTGATGAGGACGTCTAAAAATACTTCATTTGAATGGCGTTGAATCGTAATGGAGTCTGAGATAATAATTAATT
>NW_017122935.1:0-260 GCF_001263275.1 Habropoda laboriosa | reverse complement strand
TTCGTTTCTTTTTTTGGGAGGTAGAAAGTAGGGCGAAATTGTTGGATTCCGGGCGATGGAATGAGTACAACACCTTTCAAAATCTTAATACGAGGTTTATTCAAAGTTCAGACAGTTGCGAGTCTAACCGAGAAATTTGATATAGTTTCGAATGTGTATGACACGGTTATTCGGACTTGATTCTTTATTCCGCGGTCCTTCTTACAATTGTCGCCTGGGCGTCGCACTTGCGGACTAATCCGGTTTCGCCGAAATCTCGC
>NW_017122934.1:0-260 GCF_001263275.1 Habropoda laboriosa | reverse complement strand
AAAAATAAGCCCAGAGGGGTTGGGGTGGTAAATGGCTCATTGGCCACGCGTTCGCCTAACTACATTACTCGCGGCGAGGCCATTTCTTCTCGCTTCGAGTCAACCGAACCCTCGAACACTCGGAGAAACGGTGTTGCATGCAGCAATCACCGCCGTCAGACCGAAAAGGCGGAACGAAGTAGAAAAAGAATCTCGGAAAAAAAAAAGAGAAGAAGAAAACATGGGGGACGAAGTGAAAAGGAGTGGCAGAGTGGGAGGTG
>NW_017122933.1:0-260 GCF_001263275.1 Habropoda laboriosa | reverse complement strand
TATAGCTTCTTTTTCCAGGTTATTTTCGGTGTCCTCGAAAAACGTTATTCCGAGCTTAGAGGGGTGTAATTCGTGTATAGTTGATGGAACGAATATAGCGAGGTCGTGAATTAAAGAATCAAGGGTTGAATTTATGAATTAACTTCTTAAACGATGATTTCGTTTCTGTCTATTCATCTAAGCGTCTGTCATTTTATTGTTTTAGTGATGTATCAGGTAAGGAAAGCTCGTCTGTTACATATTAATTACACTTAGTAATC
>NW_017122932.1:0-260 GCF_001263275.1 Habropoda laboriosa | reverse complement strand
TTTCTTTAGTAGGGTCATTTTTATAGAAGATGTGCTCTCTTTTTTAAATACGAAGGACAGTTAGGCTTCTTTTCTGCCATTGAGTAGGAGGGAGGTCAACTTAACCTTAAAATCAAGGTAGTAGATAGAGGTAGAAGATAGATCGAGATGCTACAGAAAAAACTTTCGAAAACAATTCTACAATTACTCTCAACTTGGAACTTGTATATATAGAAACAGGAGCCTTAGCGAGCACTAGCGAGAAAGATTGTTGCCTACTC
>NW_017122931.1:0-260 GCF_001263275.1 Habropoda laboriosa | reverse complement strand
AATCGGAAAGAATTCGTTTCTATACCTAATAGGTACTTCGAAGACCATTTAATACTAATCTCACTACTATTCGTTTCAATATAATTTCATATAATTCTACTTTATTATTACAACCCCGTTACTGTACATAAATCTTTTGAGACTGTACAGGGTGTGCTAATTTGTCCGATCAAACTTTGTCACTATATTCTATGGGTATAAGGAAGAAGAAAATGATATATAAACATAGGTTATTTGAAGCTTTGTTAAAAAGTTACACC
>NW_017122930.1:0-259 GCF_001263275.1 Habropoda laboriosa | reverse complement strand
ACTATCGCCTCGCCGACGTAATAGGTGTATATTCCCTCCGTTTAACAGTAACACGGGAACCGTCTGAGCTATTGAAAAAGCAAACCACAGCTACGTTTTCGGTACCAAAAAAAGGTACGATTTCGTTGGGAACATTTATTTGTAGGAATTATTTCTAACGACGAATTATTTTATTATTTGTGTTTTCACCCACATAGTAGTTCGAAAATTCGACGCCGGCGTCCTGAATGCATAGCAGAACAGTACGACATTTAGAGGA
>NW_017122929.1:0-260 GCF_001263275.1 Habropoda laboriosa | reverse complement strand
TTCTGAAGAAGTGTAATGTAAATAGGTACTTCGAATGAAAAAGAAACATTGGTAAAACTGTTTTTAATTTGACTTTCTTCAAAGAATATACATTCTGTACACTATGTATATTATGAAATGTAAATGAAACTTAACTCGGGAGAATAGAATCCAAGTTAACGTGATTCTGGAGTGCATTAATATAGTCAATTTCAACCTCAAATCTCCAGAATAAATAAAAAGTCACGTATACATTTTATACACTATGTATAACAATTATG
>NW_017122928.1:0-260 GCF_001263275.1 Habropoda laboriosa | reverse complement strand
TACTATTAAACAGTGCTATATAACTCTATAATTAATGGTATTTTGTTTATTTTTGTTATACGTATGATTTTATTGTTAGTTTATTAAAAGACAAGAACTATGGAAAATCTAAAAATTAAAAGAAACATTAAACCTTTCGGTGGTGAGCGATATAGTGTCTGGAAACTGAGAGTGCGTGCTCTAATGAGCGAAGTAGGCGTAATTAAAGTGATCGACGAAAAGGCTCCAGACATGTTAACCGTCGAATGGATAAAAGCCGA
>NW_017122927.1:0-260 GCF_001263275.1 Habropoda laboriosa | reverse complement strand
TTAGTTTTGAAAATTTTTCAAATTTTACGCACAATACTTTCACATGGCTTTACGAAGGATATTTGTTGCATGGTTATTCGAAATACGTCTGCGCTGAATGTTTAAAGCAAATGAGAAATAAAAGTACCATTCTGTTCGTATACATAGAATGGAAAAGCATTGAAACTGGAGACTTTAGCCGATGTGCTTCGCGTATTATACGACGGAGGTTTGTCTCTATTCTTGGTCTGAGAGTAAAAAAAAATAAAGGAAGGAGAAGA
>NW_017122926.1:0-260 GCF_001263275.1 Habropoda laboriosa | reverse complement strand
TCAACTATCTCAATTTAACTTAACTCGAGTCAATTAATTTCCATTCCACTCAACGCAACTTAACTCAACTTGACTCAACTAACTCAATTGAACTTAACTCGACTCAATTCATTTCCATTCCACTCAACGCAATTTAACTTAATTCAACTCGACTCATCTCGACTTGCTTAACTCAAATTAACTCAACTCAAGTCATTCGAATTGAACTTAACTCAACCGGCGAGACATCCTCCACTCTAACGTCACCTCTATTCATCTCC
>NW_017122925.1:0-260 GCF_001263275.1 Habropoda laboriosa | reverse complement strand
GAGCAGATTGCTGTTCTATATCCAGGTAATTCGATCAAGATGTACATTCAGAATCACTTTACACTGCCTGAAAAGGTGTCCTGAGAATACTCTAATTTCCTAAATATGGGTACTCTGGTTTCAGTTTGGGATCTCAATGGATACTATCTGCTACATTTCTTGCATAATGCATCTAGAAGTTCCATGTTGATCCTCGACTGGTAAAATGAAGTTGTAAACTCCATTGAATTGATCTTTGTGGAAAAAAGAGTAAGAAGAAG
>NW_017122924.1:0-260 GCF_001263275.1 Habropoda laboriosa | reverse complement strand
AATTCTTCGTGAAAAAATGAATGAAAAACGATAGAATTTTTAGGTTAGAATAAACAGGCTCTCAATTGCATTGAATGCAAATGTGTACAGGGTGCTTCATAAATGCGGTTCAAACAAGTCAAGAATAGAGAGTAATTCTTCGTGAAAATATAAATATGAAACGAAAGAAGTTTTAGGTTAGAATAAACTAGTTCTCAATTGCATTGAATCCATATGTGTACAGGATGTTCCATAAATCTAGTACAAACAGGTAAAGAGTA
>NW_017122923.1:0-260 GCF_001263275.1 Habropoda laboriosa | reverse complement strand
TAACTTTTGTCACATTTGAAGCCATAGAATCTCCCTTCCCCTACTTGTACCACTAATTACAACCCACGCTGTATATTTCACTTAATCTCCTTAGAATAATCGGTGTACATATTTCGTATCACACGAAATTTCCATTTACCCACAAATTTTTTAAAGGTAATAACCTTTGAACCACGTTTTAAAGTAACTTTTGCACCTGAATTGAAGTGATCTAACGATTAAAGCACTAAAAGATAGCAATTTCCTATTCTATCACCTTA
>NW_017122922.1:0-260 GCF_001263275.1 Habropoda laboriosa | reverse complement strand
TGAATTCAGCCAATCAAACATTCAAACTATTCAACTCAGCCAATGCGATTAAAGCAAGCACCACTTGAATTCAGCCAATCAAAAATTCAAACTATTCAACTCAGCCAATGCGATTAAAGCAAGCGCCAGTTGAATTCAGCCAATCAAATTAAAATTATTCAAAATTTGAGTTCAGCCAATGAAATTCAAACTATTCGAAATTTAAATTCATTTAAAAAGAGCATGAAATTTCGTCCACTTTGATGGCCAATATCTCAGTA
>NW_017122921.1:0-259 GCF_001263275.1 Habropoda laboriosa | reverse complement strand
CAGTACGTGAAAATCGCGATGGACTACTATCACCTAGCCAACGTTATATTTGTATATTCGCTTTGTTTAACAGTATCATGGGAACTGTTTGATCAATTGAAAACACAAACCTCAAATTTGTATTCTGTACCAAAAAGAGGTAAGTTTTCCTTGGTGTCATTTTGTTTTAGGAATTATTTCTAACTACGAAATATTAAATTATCTTTGATTTCCCCCACCATCGTTGTTCGAAAATTCGGCGTGGATGTCCAGACTGCAT
>NW_017122920.1:0-260 GCF_001263275.1 Habropoda laboriosa | reverse complement strand
ATGATTTTTCGTCGACCGGCTTGATGATGCGTAAGCGATTGCCGTAACGGTCCCGATACTAATATTAATAACTAATTATTGAAAGGTCCCAGAGCCTTCAAAATTATATGTGAAAGTTGCTGAAGGTCCACACTTCATTCTTCAATACCAAAAGTTTACAAACACATCGTAATTATCGAGTTATTAATGATTTTCCTCTGTCCGACTTGGTGTGGCGTAAACGATCGCAGTATCGGTCCCGATATTAATATTAATAACTA
>NW_017122919.1:0-260 GCF_001263275.1 Habropoda laboriosa | reverse complement strand
GACTGTGTGATCGCCTGAACTTTTTGCTCTTAACCTTTTTTGTGTTCTGGTTGTCTCGTTGGCACGTTGTCCCGGTCAGCCCTCGTATTTCCCCTTCTCTGGTCGCATTTGGGTCCCTTGACGGGGGTGAGTTTTTGGGCCTTGGTCAACGCCCAACGCCAACCACTCTCCCTCAATGAGGGGGTGTTTTGCGTCAAGTACGCGTCACCTGGGCTTATGGGACAAACCCAGGGTAACGGTAGCGCTCGCTCGCGAGCATT
>NW_017122918.1:0-259 GCF_001263275.1 Habropoda laboriosa | reverse complement strand
CTCCAACGTAATTGCCCACCCGTATAACCATTCAGCTGGTTCTCTCTCTCTCTCTCTCTCTCTCTTCCTCTCTACCTACCTACTCTGCCCGAATCGCGTAATTTTCAATGCATTTTACTACGCGACTGCGGCGGAGCTAATTTACCTGCTCCGGCGATCCTTGCGGTTCGAGAACATAGAAAGGAGAAACTGTTGTGCCCGGCGCCGATCGACCAACGCGAAATTCTTCGAGGATATATGTCGGAACGTGGATGACAGG
>NW_017122917.1:0-260 GCF_001263275.1 Habropoda laboriosa | reverse complement strand
TCGTTCGCTGCAAATTACAACTTTTTTATTTCTACGAATTGTTTATCTTTATGAGAAAATTTAGGAAAAACGATTTGTCCCATTTTACTAAGCACCCTTTGTACTACAAATTACTTTTCTGAAATTTCATTTTTACCAACATTAACCCAAGTTACCCAATAGTGGCCGGTACTGCATGACTCTCCCCTATGCAAACAGTGAATACTATGAAAATTTTACTATTTTGCAGAATTTTTAAAAAATTCTAAAAATACCAATTA
>NW_017122916.1:0-257 GCF_001263275.1 Habropoda laboriosa | reverse complement strand
TGTATTCGGTATCAAAAAATGGTAAGATTTCGTTGGTCACACTTAGTTTTAGGAATTATTATTGACGTCGAAATAATTAATTATTTGTGCTTTCCCCCACAGCGTAGTTCGAGAATTCGACGACGATGTCCTGAATGCATTGCAGAACCGTACGCCATTTAGAGGACGATGATCGTCCCAGAATAATATGCGAAGGTCGCGAAGAAATAATATCTCCATGAGCGACGTTATATGTGTATATTCGCTTCGTTTAACAG
>NW_017122915.1:0-260 GCF_001263275.1 Habropoda laboriosa | reverse complement strand
TGCCGCCTCTGGAGAGCCACTCTGCGGTTCTAACGGGGAGCTTCCACGGGTGGAAGTAGCAACGAGGAGAGAAGGAAAGAGGGAGGAGGGAGAGAGGGAGGTTGAAGAAGAAAAAGGAGACACCTTTTCACGAGGTACACGGGAATCCGTGGCATGGGACAACGGACGAGAATACAAGTGACCTGTGTAATAGCGACGCGAGAGGGACAAATGACAATTTATGCTGAAAAGTTTAAGGGACACGAAATCATCTGACCTTC
>NW_017122914.1:0-260 GCF_001263275.1 Habropoda laboriosa | reverse complement strand
CAAATTATTAGAGCCACAATAGGAAACATATGTTTGTTGTTTTTGCGTAGAAATGAAATCACAATATCAAGGTTTTCACACTGGATAATTTTCAATTAACGATTGTTCACTAAAGATACATAAAACAGTTGAACTTAGTTGATGTAGTTATAAAAAATACAGTTGAGAAGTGACAATATAGTCGGTGTTTGGTAGCGCTACCTTTTGCTGCAATCACAGCCTCGATTCTTTTTTCGATAGATTTCAAGCAATTTATTATG
>NW_017122913.1:0-260 GCF_001263275.1 Habropoda laboriosa | reverse complement strand
ACATCTCACTTCTGTACACCTTTACACCTGTATCATCATACCTATGTAATAAAGACGTTATCATTATTATCAGAGAAAACTTCCTACGCTTCGTCAATCGTTCTCCCACTTTTTACCAACTTTATTACATTTCCATTGATACCAAAGTACCAACAGATCAAAGATTCCATTCTCAATCAATTTCCATATTAATTCTCCGTTTCTACCTACACCTTTAATCAACGAGTATCACGCTCCGATCGCTATCAGTCGGTCAAAAA
>NW_017122912.1:0-260 GCF_001263275.1 Habropoda laboriosa | reverse complement strand
ATCAGTGGCATGTTTGTGTTAGTATATTTAGATTTAACGCAGCTTCGATTTAAGCTTCCAAGAATTTTACGATCTATCGAAATTTTAAAGACTTGAGATTCGAGTATCGAGACTTCTAACACTTTTGAGATCCATCGAAACTTCAACGACTCAAAACCCACCAAAACTCAAGATCCAAGATTTATTAAGATTTCCAGAACTTTTGAGATCTATGAAATCTTTAAAAACTCAAGTCCTATCAAAATTTAAGATTCAAGACT
>NW_017122911.1:0-259 GCF_001263275.1 Habropoda laboriosa | reverse complement strand
GTCCTCGTAAAGGCTCCTGTTTGTATATATACAACTTCTGACCTGAGTCCTTCCAGTCCCTCCTTTTCTTATGTTTTAGGTTTCTTGAAAATTTTCCCCTAGCTCATTTCATGCAGGCATCTGCCCAACCTCATTGGTGGTAACAGCGCATATTTCTCAAGGAATCCGATAACGAGGCCATCGCTTCTAGGCGCGGATCCAAAGGAATCACCCTAAACTCCAAAAAAAAGTCCCTCCCGCGTCTAAGGCACGGGACTCC
>NW_017122910.1:0-260 GCF_001263275.1 Habropoda laboriosa | reverse complement strand
AAGACTAATAATTTATCGCATATTTTTATGAAAATTTCTGGAAAATGTGAAGTTCAGTAAATATTTTCTTCTTGTTAACACATTCACTGCCACAGGTGCAGCATATGAACATCGGAATGTGTTGCCCTGTGTGCAAGTGTGGACTTGCGTGTTGGTCGGTATATCCAAAGTAATCGATGTCGTCGTGTACGATATACCACTATTGTTACGAATCCTCCTATAGGAGCAAGAACGAGGAAATTGGAGAGGACGTCTTGGCG
>NW_017122909.1:0-255 GCF_001263275.1 Habropoda laboriosa | reverse complement strand
TCAATAGCTCAAACGGTTCCCGTATTACTGTTAAACGAAGCGAATATACACATATAACGTCGCGAGTGTAGATAGTATTTCTTCGCGATTTTCACGTAGCGTACCGGTACGATACACGTACTCTAAATGGAGTACATTTCTGGTATGCATTCTGGACATCGGCGTCGAATTTTCGAACTACGATGGTGGTGGCAAATACAGATAACTAAATATTTCGACATAAAAGATATTCCCTACTAATAAATGTTCCCAACG
>NW_017122908.1:0-259 GCF_001263275.1 Habropoda laboriosa | reverse complement strand
GTTGGAGGTCGTAGTACTCTATTTCTTAATAACTGAAATGAGTGTCATTCGCTGGGAAAATTTGAAATTGGAAAAACGACGTCAAAGGCTCTGAAAAAAGGGTGTAAATGACATTTTTTCGTAACTTTTACTTTCTGTTTTCCTTTTCTTTTTAATATGTGTAAATAAAGTAACTGGAAGGGAAAAGAAACTTTGTTATTGATTATGGAAAAATGTCATTTATATTGATTTTTGGAGCCAGTGTTTTAGTCGATATCAA
>NW_017122907.1:0-259 GCF_001263275.1 Habropoda laboriosa | reverse complement strand
TTGCGAAATGAAAATTTTCATTTTTCAAAATTATCACCTGAAAACTGTAATATTGAATGAAAAGGAACGCAAAATCGCTTAGAATTGCAGAGTGCTGTTACAGATGTTAATGATGGGATTCCTAACCGCGCTGAGACGAAAACCTCAATTTTGAATTAAAAGCGAACCCAATATCGCTTGGAACAGCAGAGCTTTTCTGATTCATAGAATCGTGCTGTTACACGTGCGAAAGAAGCGTTTCGATAAAGATAGAATAAAG
>NW_017122906.1:0-259 GCF_001263275.1 Habropoda laboriosa | reverse complement strand
GTCTGCCGTAATGACGAACGTGAAATTCCTGTTTCGTATTTCGTATTGCACGTAGGTATCGCGGTCGGCTGGCATTCGAATTTATTTTTAACATTCGACGGCCGTGCGGAACGTGTGGTAGTTTATTTTCTCGTGTGATAAAATTTAGTGTTAGAAAAACAAAATAGAAGATACACAGGAATGTTGTAACAGAATTTGTAATTTGCATTCTCACGTTCGATTATTCGAAGGTCGAAAGTTGTCCTGTTTATTATTATTA
>NW_017122905.1:0-259 GCF_001263275.1 Habropoda laboriosa | reverse complement strand
ATCCACTGACTTCTTCAAGTGGCAACATATACGATGGAGGAGATCGTACGAGGACAACAAAACCGGCGATTCGTGGTCCTGATCCACGAAGAAGTCGGTTTCGATCAGAGCGCGACTGTGACGAATAACTCGGTCTACTAATCCACCTGCTATCAGGTATCTGAAATAGAAGTGATGGTAAATTTAATTACGTACGATGTTACATATTTTTTTCACGGTATCTTGGTAAATTGACGATCGTCGGGTAACATACATTTTT
>NW_017122904.1:0-258 GCF_001263275.1 Habropoda laboriosa | reverse complement strand
AAAGCTGTGCTTGGTTCTTCAATATCTCACACGGTTGCCGTGTTACTGTTAATCGAAGCGAATGTACATATATAACGTCGCACATGTGTGTAGTAGTTCTTCGCGACCTTCGCTAATCATACTGGGACGATTCTGGTCCGCTAAATGGCGTACGGATCTGCTATGAATTCTGGTCCCCGGCGTCGAATTTTCGAGTTACGATGTGGGGGAAGATACATATAATTAAATATTTCGTCGTTAGAAATAATTGCAACAAAT
>NW_017122903.1:0-259 GCF_001263275.1 Habropoda laboriosa | reverse complement strand
ATGGTTGGAATGGCTGCTGTGGATGAAGGAGGGAAGAAGATGAGGTAGTTGTTAGGATAATGGTGGAACTTAAATTATTCTAAAGAAAAGAGGAAGTCATAGTTGCTATAAAATAATTGTCATTGTGAAAGAACGACGAAAGTTGGATCCGTAGTTGTGAGTAAGTTGAGCAGATTGTTAAGTTGTATGAGAAAAGAGACAAAGTGGATCGGATCACGTTGCTACAGAACGGAAGTTGTATCTATTGGTTGTCAAGAAG
>NW_017122902.1:0-259 GCF_001263275.1 Habropoda laboriosa | reverse complement strand
CAGCTATCCATGATATAAGTGACAGTTAAGTGATAGAAGTATGTTACAATGTTTTATGAACATTTATGTTGCAATTAGTACACCATAATATTCATTGTCCATCATACAAGATGATCTACTAAAACTGTAACTATTCAGGATGATATCTGTGAAACTATGAAAGATAGAAACTTGCAACTTGGTACATTTCCTTCTATATAAAGGAAAGTATTGGAAGTGCTAATACACGTGTACACGAATATTTAAATACACGAGCACA
>NW_017122901.1:0-259 GCF_001263275.1 Habropoda laboriosa | reverse complement strand
TAATATCCAACCTACCGCCAAACAGCTTCCATTCTTTCACCCTACATCAGCCTCACCTTACCTATCACTCGACGACAATTACCAAGGAACCAAAATTTTCGGCTTCCACCCAACGATCATCCACCCGCGTCGTCGACGATGAACGAGAAACCTGAACCACCAAACCCATCCCTGATCCAACGTTCCCCAAGATCGGCAAAGCTTGGTGGAACGAAGACGAGGCCTGCGTTGCACGTTTTTCAGGTGGCAAGGATGGGTG
>NW_017122900.1:0-259 GCF_001263275.1 Habropoda laboriosa | reverse complement strand
ATAAAAGTAATAATAATGGGAAAAGGAAAAATACATGTAGGATGTGAATGTCGTGTGTGTGTGTGTGAGAGAGGCATAGAGAACGAACCTTAATGTACATACAGTCCTTTTAACGAGTCCAGTCCGCAGAGGTAAACAAACGCACGTGGTTGGGACAGGAGCGTATTCACAAACTTCAGATACTGTAACACTATAGCCCGAAAAGTCGAAGCAAGCCCTAACCATGATTCATGTAAATCCACTCCTGATCTATCGTTTG
>NW_017122899.1:0-259 GCF_001263275.1 Habropoda laboriosa | reverse complement strand
CGCGAATTTTTATCATCCTCCACTTTATTATGTACTCCATTTTAGTTGGGACATTTAGCAAAAGTTGAAAAAAAGAAAAGCAAAACGCGAAAGAGGGATGAAGTTATTAAACCCGTCGCGACGTAATAAATTCTCGTATCGATCGAAAATATTGGGTAGGCATTCGTTACGAAAATTGACTCTAAATTGAATTAACAATTGGAGGGCGTGTGCACCGAGTAGTGCAGTAGAGTTCGGTTGTCTTCCGTCCATCCTTGGT
>NW_017122898.1:0-259 GCF_001263275.1 Habropoda laboriosa | reverse complement strand
TCCCACTTTTAAACCCTAAGACCCGCTTGATGCCTCAAGTTTGCTTTGCCGATCAATGCCTGGACCAGCCAGAAAGGGCAAAGGCAATGGCGGAATATCTCGCTTAATGTGAAACGCCAAGTATAGTTGGTGGAAAAAATATAGCGAGGTCGTAAATTAAAGCATTAAGTAACGACACCGATTGACCCAGTAAAATACCCAGGGTAGAATCTGGCACTTTCCGTTTTTCGATTAGGGCTGAATCAAAGCTAAGGCATTA
>NW_017122897.1:0-259 GCF_001263275.1 Habropoda laboriosa | reverse complement strand
CCAAAAAATGAACAGAAAACACACAATAACGATAAATTATCTACACTAAGTCTAATCTAATCAATGAAACATCCTAACCTCGTCAATGAAACAACAAATTCAGTTGTGTATTTTATGAATAACCTAACCTAATCGATATTCTACATAATACATAATAATACGTCAATATAAGCATTGAAAGTGACACATAATAACTAACGTAATCAAAAAATGAACTCAAGATACATAATATTAATAATATATCTGTACTCTGAAGTTA
>NW_017122896.1:0-259 GCF_001263275.1 Habropoda laboriosa | reverse complement strand
ATCCCGTATTTTCCAATTCTCGTACTTGACACGAAATAGCTCCGTATTCCGAATTTCCTCAAATTTAGATCACAAAGAGTTCTACCGTATCTACGTTCTACGAAGCACGAACGTTGAAAATGTACCCACAGGTGTATAAACTAGGAGTTTCAGGGATCAATTTCTTGACCTTCCTCTCGCTTTTTACTTCTCACGTCTGGGAGGACCATTTCGCCCAGGAACACGACCGCCGCGCGTCTCGATTGGAATCGTGACGTAT
>NW_017122895.1:0-259 GCF_001263275.1 Habropoda laboriosa | reverse complement strand
TGTTTATCTGTTCTTGTCGAACGTGCTTACAGGGACAGCTGCTTCGACACTTCGTAGATGTACTTTCTGATCTCTAGACAAAGTTATTGAAGATTTACAGTTAAGAAGATCTGACAAGAATTCCTGCAAATCTTGCATTGTCTAATAAAATTTTGAAAATTCTCAATTAACAATAATTCTCCAAGTTAACGTTGCGCCTAAATTGTGCGAAACACGTACATTCCCAATTTAATAGTAGTTCCGAAAATTTAAATGAAAA
>NW_017122894.1:0-259 GCF_001263275.1 Habropoda laboriosa | reverse complement strand
TGAACATTATTCTGTCAATATTCAAAATATCAATTTCTGCTAAGTGTCTAACTATTCATGTAACTAACATTCGTTAAACTAACAATATGTACAAAAAATAACGTTTCATTAACCAACATTTTTTTTCAAAGTAACTGTTCATTTTCACGTCAAAGAAAAACTTTCAACGTTACATCAAACTAAAAAGTAACATCATTTAAACCTTAACTAAAACCTAAAGAAAAAGGAGCTACGAATCTACGAAGCTTCCAATCTCGCC
>NW_017122893.1:0-259 GCF_001263275.1 Habropoda laboriosa | reverse complement strand
TTCTCTGCGAAACCATAGTCTAAGTAGCCTATCATAATGATAAATTTTTTGAAATTGCACAATAAATATTTGTATGTATAACAAATGTTTGTCCTTTTGAAAAAACACATACTTTTTCTTGTATCGAGTCTGATAGGGATAAAAAAAAAAGCTAGGATCGTTGTTACGAAAGATAACTGAAACGAAAGGAAGCCTTAGTCACGCCCAAAGATGCATAGGAAAATTGCGTCACATCCTACGCACGCATGGACAACTGCGT
>NW_017122892.1:0-259 GCF_001263275.1 Habropoda laboriosa | reverse complement strand
CGAATGCTGGAGGAGTTTTTGGTGATCTTTATTTTCCAGCGCGGATTTTACAAAACGTTTTTTTCCTTTAATTTTTGAACGTGTCAATTTAGGTATTTTTGAAATGTCCGTGTGATAGTAAGTAAAATCTGTTATATTCAATGTTCCAGGAGCTTTCGGTGAATTTTTTAATTTAGCGCGAATTTTGCAATACGCTTTTCTTTTCATTTTCGAACGCGTTAATTTAGGTATTTTTCAAATGTCTGCGTGATAATAAGTA
>NW_017122891.1:0-259 GCF_001263275.1 Habropoda laboriosa | reverse complement strand
ACTGAACTCCACTCGATAGTCGATCATCTGATCCTGGAACATGGAGGACCCAAACGCCCATACTGCAGCGAAAACGAAGTACAGTTCGTAGTGCTCCTTCAGAAAATCACAGGCAGTCAGTTCTGGCTTGAGTAAACAGTGAAGAAGATGGCAGAGCATCTCAACGTGAGCCATGTCAGCGATCGGAGTTATCTTTTTGAACCTGGTCCTTAAAGTCTCCAAGCAAGGAGGAATATACTTGTCGAACAGCATCACCAAG
>NW_017122890.1:0-259 GCF_001263275.1 Habropoda laboriosa | reverse complement strand
CCCGCCACCTCTAAAGTCAAGCCTCCAAACTTGCTTTAGTACTTACTTTAGAAAAACTATAGTCTAACTGCCTTACAACTTGTAACACTTCCGTGTACAAAAGTTCAGTAAAATTATCATTTTTGAAACACCGGGCATCGGAATCTAACAACGCTTCGTCTAGAGCAGTGACGGCGAACCTATGACACGCGTGTCAAAGGTGAGACGCATCGTTTACGAAACAACAACGAAAAACAACGGTGTCTATCTTCTGTCAACG
>NW_017122889.1:0-259 GCF_001263275.1 Habropoda laboriosa | reverse complement strand
ATGAGAGGGAGTGAAGAAACATGAGGGAAAATGAGAGAGGGAGAGAGAGAGAGAAAATGAAAGAGAGGGAGAGAAAAAATGAGAGGGAGAGACAGAGAGGAGAAAGAGAGAGAAAATGAGGGAGAGACATAGAGGAAAAAGGAGAGAAAATGAGGGAGGGGCAGAGAAGAAGAGAAAATGAGAGAGAGAGAGAGGAGGGAAAAAGGAGAGAGAGATAAAATGAGGGAGAGACAGAGGAAAAAGGAGAGAAAATGAGGGA
>NW_017122888.1:0-259 GCF_001263275.1 Habropoda laboriosa | reverse complement strand
CACTTAGGCCTGGCGACTCTTGGCCCTCGAGGCGAAGAATCGAGAGATGTTTTTCCAAACATCGTCCTCGAGGACAAGAGTATTGCCTCGGAAATGCAGTCCCGCGCCTCCACTTCCTGGGACTTTCCCAGGGAGAAAGGGGCTACTTAAGCGGGGCCTTTTGTCGCAGACTTCCTTTCTACGCGCATCGTATCGCATTAGTTTAAGCATTACCGTTTAAATAAATATATTTTTGTTACCCACTTTGCGAGTAATCATT
>NW_017122887.1:0-259 GCF_001263275.1 Habropoda laboriosa | reverse complement strand
AAGGAATTTTACGTCGAATTTAGCGAAAAGATGAGAAGAAGTTGTGGAACGAGGTGGTGACTAGATTTTCTCGTAGCATTTAAAGGTACGTTTGAAATATTGATCTAAACGGCGCGAATTTATTGGAAATTTTTGAACGGTGTAAGGTGTCTGTTGGATGTGAAAAATATACAAATCTGTTAGAGAGTGAAAATCGTATCGCATTAAGTTTGTCACAATTTCCAATTTGTTACAATTATTAAAATTTTATCAGTTTTGG
>NW_017122886.1:0-258 GCF_001263275.1 Habropoda laboriosa | reverse complement strand
GATAATTAAATATTTCGACTTTAAAATTATTCCCTCTAAATGTTTGTTGCCAACGAAATCTTAGCTTTTTTTGGTACCGAATACAAAGGTGTGCTTGGGTCTTCAATATATCACACTGTTGCAGTGTTACTGTTAAACGAAGTAGAATATACACATATAACGTCGCACATGGTTATAGTAGTTCCGCGCGACCTGCGCAAATCATACTGGGACGATTTCCTTCCTCTAAATGGCCTACGGTTCTGCTATGCATATTGG
>NW_017122885.1:0-259 GCF_001263275.1 Habropoda laboriosa | reverse complement strand
TTCTTCTTCCAAAATAGAGCAGCCTCATCAACATTGAATATCTGATGTGGGAGAAAACCATTTCCCTCATTTATTTCAGCAATTCATGGTAGAAATTGTTTAGCTGCGACTTTATCAGCAGATACAGCCTTGCCTTTGAATTTAAGGTTGCGTAATGAATATCTTTTTTTAAATTTCTCAAACCAACCTTTACTGTCAGAAAAATCTGTTTCCTTTTTATCAGATGCTAAAGCTAAACCTTGCTTTTTTAAACTGTTAA
>NW_017122884.1:0-257 GCF_001263275.1 Habropoda laboriosa | reverse complement strand
ATATAACGTCGTCTTGGCGATAGTAGTTCTTCGCGACTTTCACATAACCTACTGCGGCGATATTCGTACTCTAAACGGTATTTCATTCTGCAATGCACTCTGGACATCGGTGTCGAGTTTTCTCTCTACGAGGGTGGGGGCAAATTCAGATAACAAAATATTCCGACCTTCATAATAATTCCTGCAACTAAATGTGACCAACGAAATCTTACCTTTTTTTTTGGTACCGAATACAAATTTGTGGTTTGTTTTTTCAT
>NW_017122883.1:0-259 GCF_001263275.1 Habropoda laboriosa | reverse complement strand
TTCGTTGAATGTGGTTGAACGTCACGAGTACGGGTTTTAGTGCAACTTTGGTAACTCGAAATTTTGATTTTTTTGGGACTTTGCAAGTTTTTAGGAGACGTCGATAGAAGTATCGTGCAATTTTTCTTTTTGCTACTTTTCAGGTCTTCGGTGTGAAAATACACCTTAACTGTTAACGTGTGTTTTCCTAGTTTTCTGTATATCTTGAGAACTATAGTAGATATGAAAGAAACGTTATAGTGACAATTTAACGATTATT
>NW_017122882.1:0-259 GCF_001263275.1 Habropoda laboriosa | reverse complement strand
ATTGTACTTTTCGTCATTTTTTTATTCGTCAATTAACTCGATGCCGCTTTAATTCGATATTAAACGTGTCTTTCATTTTCTTTCCTCTCCTCGCTTATTTTCGTAATTCTGATTCATACCTCGAAGATCGTTCCAATTTATGCGGCGAGAATTTTATGCCCCTAAATAACGCGTTGCAAAACGGCGCATCATCGTTGGCCGGCAGAGTAGCAGCCTGCAATTTTCAGTCGCCACTTTCTCCGGAAAAAGATTTACACCT
>NW_017122881.1:0-259 GCF_001263275.1 Habropoda laboriosa | reverse complement strand
CCACTCAAGGTGTTTGCTTTGGTCCAACACGTGTATATGTATGTATACATGTCTCTTTGCGGTCTTGGTTCGCCCTTCAGCCGCAAACTGTCAATCTCGGCCAGTTATCTAAACTAGCTTTAACGAGTGATGACTGCAACTCTTGCCATGTGCAGCTATGGGATATTTGTTTGGATTTACTGACTGACGCCTGTGGGTGACGGTCTACGCGTGAGCACTTGGAAATTGTTGCATCTTTAGATGTAACACATTACGCGGT
>NW_017122880.1:0-259 GCF_001263275.1 Habropoda laboriosa | reverse complement strand
CCGATTTGCGTTCCCTGAACGCATCGCGAATACGACTCACCGGTATAAATAATCGTGAATCCGGGAAAGCTAGTTTACATCGTGTCACGCTTGTTCTGTTTCCCTTCTGAAAGCCTATGCCAACCCTTGTGAATTAGCCTCGGTGACTTTTTACGCGTCTGTTTGACGAAGTATTTGAATTTATTTCACATATTCGAGGTGAAAATCTGTGCTTGAAAATTGTACATTATTTTTTTCTTATAAAATCTCAGTCAACCCT
>NW_017122879.1:0-259 GCF_001263275.1 Habropoda laboriosa | reverse complement strand
ATCGCGTGGGAGTCGCGCTATTCTGGAGGATCCGAGATTTAAGAGGTATAAACAAGATTAAATCCGGGACACCCTGTTGCTTCAAAGTATTTGGTCAAACAGTTCTTTGGTCAGAAAATCGAAAAATGGAAGCAAATCGGGCAGGTCAACCATAAGTCAGACATCGAAATTTGTTAGTAGTAAAGTCAACCATATTTCCGTCAACAAATTACGATGTCTGAAATTATCTCGGAAATTTAAAAATTTTCTGAGATTTCCT
>NW_017122878.1:0-259 GCF_001263275.1 Habropoda laboriosa | reverse complement strand
CAGACTGAGACATTTTGAGATTCTGCAAACGACTGCTTTCTCTTTATTTTGTACGTTTCGCCATGTAAAACGTGTTTCAAAGTGGCTATACTGCATAACTACAGTTTACGCGCGACAGAGACGTTTTGAGCTACTGCAAACGACTGTTTCTTCTTTATTTACCATGTTTGGTCACGTAAACGTGTTTTCAAGAAGAATAACTGCAAAGCAGCTGTTTTCTTGCGACGGAGACGTTTTGAAATACTGCAAACGACTGCTT
>NW_017122877.1:0-259 GCF_001263275.1 Habropoda laboriosa | reverse complement strand
TTTTCTTAAGAAGAAACCCACGAACATGGATCGCTCTTCAAATTACGTGATAAGGCGCATCGCTTATTACGGCAAATGGTAAAAATTCCCGGTAAACGGTGCAGACGTGATGAGAAAAATGGTAAAAGTATATTCTGGATGATTTCGAGAATTTTCGCGAAATTACCTCGATTGAAAATATTTTGAAAGAAATTCGATAGTACGGAAATTTTCTGGAAATATTCAAGCGAAATAAAGTAGAATAAAAAAATATATAAGT
>NW_017122876.1:0-259 GCF_001263275.1 Habropoda laboriosa | reverse complement strand
GCAAACGACTGCTGATTGAGTCAGCGACCGAGATTGTGACAATTTGCGCAGACGCATTCAACCATAATTGAGAATATTGCTGGAAATTGGCAGTAAATTCATGCGTATCGTAGAAGCCAGCAATTCCAGCCAGTTAAGGGGGTATTCTAGTAATTACGCCGAAAATTTCGGCAATATTCGGGATTTTTTTCGGTGTGTACAATAAATAACAGCGTTAAACCCTTTCCCGCTTATTAAGGCACTCATAAAGCATGTAAAA
>NW_017122875.1:0-259 GCF_001263275.1 Habropoda laboriosa | reverse complement strand
CATTCTGTCATTTTCGTTATCCTTAATTTGACGGTACAGATTCAAAATTAGACTTTCGAAGCTTACTATTTCTTGGCTCTTAATATAAATTGTAGGTACATTTGCTTATTCGTCAGATCCTTGCATTTTTAATTTTCTCTTGACATTTACGTTAGAAATGTTCTTAAAATATGATCACATACACCTTGAACAAAATTGAGTTAATACGTCATTCGGATATTTATTAACATCTAACCGAGAAATGTAGTGGAAATATAAT
>NW_017122874.1:0-259 GCF_001263275.1 Habropoda laboriosa | reverse complement strand
ATGTCTATAGGAATTGCCTATGGATAGATGCAAAGATAATATAATTGTCAGCAAAATATAATTCTTGAATAGTTTCTCAAATAGTGTCTTAAACAGTTTCTCGAATAATTTATAAACAAAAAGTCAGTAGCACTTCAGACCTATCCTCAACCATTCACTTTCAAGCATCGAATACCAACAGCAATACTTAAAAGATCACTCAAATCTCTTCAAGATTGCGCTACAAACGTGATCATCTTCCAGTACCACCTTTATTTCA
>NW_017122873.1:0-259 GCF_001263275.1 Habropoda laboriosa | reverse complement strand
GGAAATATAATTCCATCTTTGCGTTAAAAGATTGAAATTAATTAGTGGAGTAATATGTTAAACGCGATCAGGAAGAATTCAATAGATTCGTAATCTTTCACTTGCAATTAGTTCAGCTTTTTCTAATCAAGTTTGGAGTCAGCCAGTAGAGTACATTGTTTTAACAGCACCATATTAAATAATTCATAGTTCGTTAAATTTTGATTATTTTCACTTAAAAAAAATGGTGAATATTCCTAAAACATGAATAAACATGTGT
>NW_017122872.1:0-259 GCF_001263275.1 Habropoda laboriosa | reverse complement strand
GCAACTGCTAGACGCAATTGCCCGTCGGAGGCTGGCATTATCAGCATAATACTGGACCTTGCGTTTGTGCGCAAGATCCAATATCGACTGCTCACTGACCACCTGCGCGTCGATGACTGCGGCTCTGCCGTCCTTGGTAGCCACCAGATCTGGTTTTCGCACTCCCTCATCGGTTCGGTACTTCGGCTCGCGAAGAACCCGGAAACCCTTTTGCTCAAGGCCACGTGCTAGGTACGCCACCACAGCATCATGCCGCCTG
>NW_017122871.1:0-259 GCF_001263275.1 Habropoda laboriosa | reverse complement strand
ATTGCATTAAAATAATCTTGCAGTAAACGTTTTTGTCGCGCAGTGATATAAGTCAATGATGCGTCAGGCAATAACACTCGATCGAGTAATTTCCTCTTCGTTCTCATAAAACAACTTAACACCTTTCTGAATAAATAACAAAAAAAAAACAGGAAAAGTGCATCAAGAATAATCTTGTAGTAAACGTTTTTGTCGCGCAGTGATATAAGTCAATGATGCGTCAGACAGTAACACTCGATCAAGTAATTTCTTCTTCGTT
>NW_017122870.1:0-259 GCF_001263275.1 Habropoda laboriosa | reverse complement strand
CTCGCTACAAAGACGTTTTCAGGTACTACAAACGACTGTTTTCTCTTTATTTTGCATGTTTCGACACGTTAATCGTGTTTTAACAAATATAAACTGAAATACTGCTGTTCTCCCGCGACAACCCACGTTTCGCAGAACTACAAACGACTGTTTTCTCTGTATTTTCCATGTTTCGCCACGCAAAACGAGTTCTAAAGAATATAAACTGAAATACCGATGATTTCCCGCGACAGCTCACGTGTTGCAGTGCTACAAACGC
>NW_017122869.1:0-259 GCF_001263275.1 Habropoda laboriosa | reverse complement strand
ATTTTTTGTACATACACATCCTCTAGTACGCTAATCCTAACTTCTCAAAAAATCTCAAGCCGTTATATCCAATTTTAAGAAAGTTACAGTGTCCGAATATCAGTGGGAGTCACTGTATACATAAGAAATGTCCCTAAACCTACCATTAAAAAACAATCAACGAATTTACCAACCAATATTCGAACTGTGATGCCCAGTTTGCTCCAATTCCTCGAAACTAGGAGCAGATATTGGGATAACACTGAATTTAAACACTTAA
>NW_017122868.1:0-259 GCF_001263275.1 Habropoda laboriosa | reverse complement strand
GTAATATTTCTATATACTCTGGTTATGTATAGTTAATTAACTGTGTATTACATGTATCTTCGATAAGAGAAACATAGAAACGCGATAAAACCTTTTGTAGAAAGAACTTTCCGTACCGTTGTCACTCGTGAAGTAATTGAGGGTGTTTGTTCGATATACCGGGTGTCCGGTGTGAAATTCATGAAACTTCGCACACGTGTTTAGCAGGTGATTCTGAAGAAAAAATGTCATGTACACTATAGGTCTCACTCCTTTCGTT
>NW_017122867.1:0-259 GCF_001263275.1 Habropoda laboriosa | reverse complement strand
TAAACAAACGCTACCAATTTTTCCTTCCTTTCACTCGTTTCACCGAAACGTGAAGAAACCTCTGTTCCGTATTTTTCTGCGTTTTCCATTTTCTGCTACTAGAATTTGCAACAAAAAAATCGGAAAAAATTCCCCAACACATGTCTCCATATATACAATGTGCTAGATTTTTTTTTAAATTTTTGCATACCGCTAGATATATACTAAAAGTAATCCAAATTTTCCCTGTAACTACCCCTCCAGTCGAGATAAAGGGTTG
>NW_017122866.1:0-259 GCF_001263275.1 Habropoda laboriosa | reverse complement strand
CAGTTTTTCTGAGAGGGAAAAGACAATTTTTCGAGATTTCGTTCGAGTAGAGAAACGTTTTATGAAAAATTATTATACCATTGTGACGATTTTTTTTTCTTTTTTTCTCGTATTTACATACTGTTGACAAGAAAATATGTGATAAAAATTTGCCACGTATTAGAAGCGGTGCGCAGTTAAATTTCTGACGACCATCATTTTATGTGACGAGGGTTGGTTATTATTGTAGCAGGCAACGATGGATCACCGTGACACGTGT
>NW_017122865.1:0-257 GCF_001263275.1 Habropoda laboriosa | reverse complement strand
TAGAGTGCGTGTATCGTACCGGTACATTACGTGAAAGTCGCGAAGAAATACCATCTCCAAGCCGGACGTTGTATGTGTATATTCGCTTCGTTTAACAGTAAAACGGCAGCCGTGTGAGGTATTGCAGAACCAAGCACACATTTGTGTTCGTTATTAAAAATTGGTAGGATTTCGTTGGTCACATATAGTTATAGGAAATTATTATTAACATCGAAATATTTAATTAGCAGTATTTTCCCCCAACATCGTAGTTCGAA
>NW_017122864.1:0-259 GCF_001263275.1 Habropoda laboriosa | reverse complement strand
TTCTCGAGAAAGTTAACGATTGTTATAAATTAATGTTAATAATTGAATATTTGCTGTTAGAGTAGAAAAATGGAAAATGAAGCTAAACGTTACCAATTTTGAGAAAAGAGTAAACACTTTTTATTCTATATGCAAAATATCTGATAACAAGTGGAGTTGAAGTATTTTGATCAGAAAATAAGAAAACTATGATATTGCGTTGAATTTTGTAATACCTACTAACCATCACCAAATATCCATCGAGGCACATTAACAAACT
>NW_017122863.1:0-257 GCF_001263275.1 Habropoda laboriosa | reverse complement strand
TTTAATAATAATTCCTAAAACTAAATGTGACCAACGAAGTCTTGCCTCTTTTTGGTAACGAATCCAAATGTGTGCTGTGTTATCCAAAGCGCAAACAGTTCCGATGATACTGTTAAAGGGAAGCGAATATACACATATAACATCGCACATGGTTATTGTATTCCTTCGCGACTTTCGCATATCATATTGGGACGATTCTCGTCCTCCAAATGGCGTACGGTTCTGCTATGCATCCTGGGCACCGGCGTCAAATTTTC
>NW_017122862.1:0-259 GCF_001263275.1 Habropoda laboriosa | reverse complement strand
TTTTGAGATTTCTTCTGTACAAGTCGAGACGTAAAATGGTATATCTCGATCAGAATTACAAACCCATCACGAATTTGCCAAACACATTGACTGCCACGCCAGATTTACATGTTGCTCTCAGGTGGCCACAAGAAAATTTTAATATTATATTACGCTTATTATGCTTCATTATTATTATTTTTTTCTAAATTGTAAGCAATGTCTAGTTAGCTATGATGTTCGAAATTTTTAGTTGACGATATTCACTTTATTTTAATTA
>NW_017122861.1:0-259 GCF_001263275.1 Habropoda laboriosa | reverse complement strand
CTTGCGCAATCAGCCGTGAGATTGCATGTGGTCCTCACCCTTTTGTCCCCACTCCCTGTTCACTCAGACCCTCGAACCCCCTGTTCCTCCCGTCTTTACAGGCCGTTGTTTTCTCTGACCGCGTCGGGTGTCTGGTGAACGGCAAACGGTGTAAGCTTCGACCGTGTTCCTGAGAACCGACCCCTCTTCTCGCGATTTGCGTTATATTCGGATGATGGTAATCGTAACAGCAATCCCGACCGAGGAGATTGCGCCAATT
>NW_017122860.1:0-259 GCF_001263275.1 Habropoda laboriosa | reverse complement strand
GTATTCTTCCGCGAAAAACGTGCGTCTGTCAGGCTTCACATATGGATTTTACGTGTGTACTTCGATCAGCGTACATCTCTGTGATAGTGACTCTCTCGCTCTCTCGCTCTCTCGTTCTCTCGTTCTCTCTCTCTCTCTCTCTCTCTCGTTCTCTCTCTCGTTCTCTCTCTCGTTCTCTCTCTCTCTCTCTCTCTCCCTCTCTCTCTCTCTCTCTCTCTCGAATACGATCGTGAACGAAGCTTCGATCGAGCCGGCACAA
>NW_017122859.1:0-259 GCF_001263275.1 Habropoda laboriosa | reverse complement strand
AAACGGTTCCCGTGTTACTGTTAATCGAAGATAATATACACATATAACGTCGGCTAGGTGATACCATTTCTTCGCGATTTTCACGTAACGTACCGGCACGATACTCGTACTCTAAACAGCGTACGATTCAACTGTGAATTCTGGAGGACGGCGTCGAATATAAGAACTATGATGGTCGGGGCAAATACAGATAAACAAATATTTCGACGTTAAAGTAGTTCCTAGAACTAAATGTGACCAACGATATCTACCAGTTTTG
>NW_017122858.1:0-259 GCF_001263275.1 Habropoda laboriosa | reverse complement strand
TCATGAATTTCAAAAAGCACCGCTCGAATATACGAACACCTTGGAGAATAACTCGCGAAATTTCCCTCCACTGTGTGGACGAATCTGACGTGAAGAGATGCTGATGGGATAGGATGTTTTCACTGTTTCCAAATGTTTGCGAGTAACTGTTCGTGAAGCTTGGTTATTTAGCAAATAAAATGATATTTATTCATAGCACAATATTTGATTATAAAAATTGTAGGAACCGAGGAATAATTTTGGGCGACCCAACCGAGAA
>NW_017122857.1:0-258 GCF_001263275.1 Habropoda laboriosa | reverse complement strand
CATTTAGCATTAGGAATTATTAGTATCGTCGAAATATATAATTATCTGTATTTGCCCCCATCACTGTAGTTCGAAAAGACGACGCCGATGTTCAGAATGCATAGCAGAATCATACTCCATTTGGAGTACGAGTATCGTACCGGTACATTACGTGAGAGTCGCAAAGAAATACCATCTCCTAGCCCGACGTAGCATGTGTATATTCGCTTCGTTTAACGGTAACACGGGAACCATTTGTGCTATTGAAAAAACAAACCA
>NW_017122856.1:0-259 GCF_001263275.1 Habropoda laboriosa | reverse complement strand
AAATTTCACGGTAAACGGAGCGATAAAATTTCAAATTGTGCAAATTAGCAAAAAAATGAGGTTCGTCGTAGTCATCATAATTTGCAAAACAGCGCTGCAAGAACGTTAGGAAATGAATACTTGGTGTGGAAGGTCTGAAATTTTGAAAATCTCGCGGTAAACGGAGCGATAAAATTTCTAATTTCAAATTCAAAAAAAAATTGAGTTTGTCAGTTATGAGGTTCTTCACACAGTCATCCTAATTTGCAAAATAACGCTG
>NW_017122855.1:0-259 GCF_001263275.1 Habropoda laboriosa | reverse complement strand
TAGAAAACTCGTTTCAAGTTGCAGACATAGCAGGCTTCTGTGGTACTTTGAAATTTTCTGACGGGTTACGTCAAGTTTACGAAGTAAATTGAAACTAATTGCACTTGTCAGTATTGATGTTTACTTTTGCTTCTCGCGATCCGAGGAAACAGTCTGTACAGCTTTATTTATCGTGACAAAAGATTACCAAGCCTTGAAAGAAGCTTTTTATATTCGACTAATTCATTACTCTCGACGAATGAAGCTTAAACTAACTTCG
>NW_017122854.1:0-259 GCF_001263275.1 Habropoda laboriosa | reverse complement strand
GGCGACAGTGCTTGAAATTCTAACGTCTGACAGCTATTCTATTTAGATTAGTGAATTTTCGATCTAATCAAAAGTATTTATATCTCGGAACGGAAGATTTTTCGGACCTACATATGTTTATGTGGCCTTTTTTCATCCGTGGAAACAGTAGAATACAGTACCAAAGTTTGGCCACCAATTTCCTTGTCTTACCTTGTATATGCATCCTTTTTGATAGGGTGAAATTTTCTCAAAGTATAGAAGTTTTACTGCAACTCAT
>NW_017122853.1:0-259 GCF_001263275.1 Habropoda laboriosa | reverse complement strand
ATCAATACGCCATCCTCTCTTGAGAGAGCGGAGCTTCACGTGTTGCTCCCGTTTCCGGTGCCACCCGGCGAACTAAAAAGGATCAATGTGCATTCTCTGCGACCACCGGTAATTACCGTTCGACGTAGCCATTATGAGGGGAACAATAACGGCTATTTGTACGCACATGCTCTATCACAATGTATTAGCCTCTTAGAAATGCTCGTTCTGCTATTTTTTCTTTTTTTTCTTCCGTTAAAATTTTACACGTCGCGTGATC
>NW_017122852.1:0-259 GCF_001263275.1 Habropoda laboriosa | reverse complement strand
ACCAGAAAAAAATCCTATCTATCGAACGTGTTCAATGACGTTTCCAGAAAGAGAGAGAGAGAGAGTGTCTTTTCGTCACGATTCGAACAACGAAAAGCTCGTAACGGACGGTGTTCGCAAAATAACGAAAGAGAGAGGCGCGCACAGTGGTTCGAGGGAAAATATGCAGATCACGGAAAAACCGGGGAAGAAGGCAAACCCAAAGGGGTCGGGCGACTGGGCTTTTGCTATCTCGAGACTGAGGAGAGTCAATCTCGTC
>NW_017122851.1:0-259 GCF_001263275.1 Habropoda laboriosa | reverse complement strand
CTACGGACACAATCTTCACTTCCATTGTTACAAAGTTGCGTTGATATCTTTGTTGTTGTTGTTGTTATTTCTATATTTCACAGTAAACGCTTATTTTACCGATAAGTTCGATTGCTTTCTCGAGCTCTTCTTCCGTTTCAAACGTTTCTTTAGTATTGTTGGACGTTCGGTTTCTGGTGTTTTCTGTGTTTTTGCGGTCTAATGGAGTATAGGCTTCAGACTTGAAGTGGAAATTTCAAGGTCCGAAGTTTTTCTAAGG
>NW_017122850.1:0-259 GCF_001263275.1 Habropoda laboriosa | reverse complement strand
GCTAATCGGTCTGTATGATTTTGTGTTTGATGGGTCCTTATCCTTTCCTTTCAGCAGTGTTAGGATGTTGCCGTTTTTCCACCTATCCGGGAAGGTTCCTTGCGATAGGCACGCGTTGTATAGTCTTGTAAGAGGTACTTTGATGTGTGGCCATGACATTTTGACAATTTCATTCTCTATTCTGTCGTCTCCTGGGGCTTTTTTATTCTTCAATTTCCTAACTATTGTTTCTATTTCGTTTTCTGTGAATGGTGGTGCG
>NW_017122849.1:0-259 GCF_001263275.1 Habropoda laboriosa | reverse complement strand
GTCCTTTCTGTTCTATGGCGAAAATATGAGTCACAGCATTAGAAATGAACGGGAAACTTATTTTTATAGGCTTAGGAAAGAGTAAAAAAGAAGTTTTGCGATTTAACCCCTTAACACTCGTGCTCATACCTCGAAAAGTGGAATTTTGTTTAATTATTTTCTTTCACTTTCCACATTGCGCTGTTTTTTCTATTCGATGGCGAAAATGTGGGTCACAGCATTAGAAGTAGATGGGAAACTTATTTCTATACGCCTAGGA
>NW_017122848.1:0-259 GCF_001263275.1 Habropoda laboriosa | reverse complement strand
TAACATTGTTACAAGCGTCATTCTCGCTTGTAACATCGTTAACTCGTACTACTTTCGAATGCACATTGTGGCAAACGCGTTATCGAGTGTGCAACTTTGTTGCCGAAAGTTGCTCCCGAAAATTGCACATTGTTGCAAACGCGTTCTGGGTTTGCAACTTTGTTGTCCCCGAAAATTGCACATTGTTGCACGACGTGCCAGTTTGCAACATTGTGCATTTTTTCGAGAATCATTCGCGGCAACAAAGTTGCAAACGCTG
>NW_017122847.1:0-259 GCF_001263275.1 Habropoda laboriosa | reverse complement strand
TTTATAAAATTACTATTTAACCCTGAGGCAGCGGATGACGTGATAGCTGCACGCATGGCGGATTCCGGGTCAAATATGACCCATTGCTAAAATTTTTTTCATAGTCAAGTGAAACCACACTTTTCTTCTTATAAATTTTGTTTAAAATTACACAGATGTAATGTGATTAAAATAACAAGCATATTTACAATACAAAAAGAGGCGAATTGTGTCTTTGTTTCTAATGTCGGTTGAAACAAGAAACATCTAAAAACTGGGT
>NW_017122846.1:0-259 GCF_001263275.1 Habropoda laboriosa | reverse complement strand
AATACATACACTCCTATTCGTACGTATTAAGATTAAAAAATAATTACTCTGCCACATTGCACCCCACGAAAAAAGTGTCGCGAATAAAAAATTCGCAATTTTCGTTGCATCGCTTCGAATATCTTCCAATTCGTATACTTGCCATCGGAAAAAAGTGTCAGAAGTTGAACTGTAATACTTGAACCGAGTAAATTTCGTGTTTCGTAATCACTTTTCTTTTCGGCTCTCCCCGATAATTTACGACACGTGAAATGTAATT
>NW_017122845.1:0-259 GCF_001263275.1 Habropoda laboriosa | reverse complement strand
CACAAGCTTCCTCCTCGAACTTACAAATATCTCCATAATACCGACCCTTGAAAACCATCCTACTTTATCCTTCTTTCTTCTTTTTTCGACGATGACGACCAATTATCGAACTATACAGGGTGTTTCAAAACATGTGGGCATAACTTCAGGGATGGATTCAGTACGCTAAAATAAAAAATATTTGGAACTGACGTGATGTAAAATAATTACTCGTAGATTGTGTAACTAAAAATATGTTTTTATTTTAATTCAATTGACA
>NW_017122844.1:0-259 GCF_001263275.1 Habropoda laboriosa | reverse complement strand
TTAATCGTTTACATACTTCAATAAAAGTTATGAAAAATTTCAGAAAACAGATGTACCAAAGATAAGTAGTCATTATAACAAAATGTCAAGCAAGTCATTTTGACCCTTTTGGTACATCTAGTGTTAATATCGCAACCAATGCAGGTACCAAGATACTAACAAGGTAACTTCGGTGACCTGAAAATTTCCATTTTCATTAAACTTTGCAGGTTTGTAAGAAATTTTAAAAGAAGTATCAGGAATTTTTTTCTACCTTTTG
>NW_017122843.1:0-259 GCF_001263275.1 Habropoda laboriosa | reverse complement strand
CTGAAAATTTTGAGGGTTTTCAGGCTCCGAAGATCTCAGATTCTTTGGAAATTTTGGCGACATCGAATGACTCTGAAGACTTTGAGGATTAGAAGATTTTGCGATTCTGGGGAGTTGCAGGACTTAGGGGACTTTGCGATTCTGAAGATTTCGGGGACTTAGGGGTTTGTGACTCTGGAGATTTGAAGGATCTAGGGGACTCTGGGACTCTGAGGATTTCGAGGATCCAGGGGAGACTATGATTCTGAAAATTTGGGAA
>NW_017122842.1:0-259 GCF_001263275.1 Habropoda laboriosa | reverse complement strand
TTTATAGAAAAATAGTGTTTGTGTCGATTAAATATTTGTAGGAAGCAGTCGTTAATAGGGAAAGTCACAAATACGGTCGATCGAGGCTCTTTGTTGTCCTTAACGCCCGATAGGCATGTGCGAGTGAGTGTGTGTATGCGTGAGCGTCGATGGCGAGAATGTTTGATGCACCGCGGCCGGGCAGGTGAACGTTGATATCCACGCAAACGAGCGGCGGGCGTTAGAATCCGTTGATTCAAACGTCGAAAATTTAAAGGAA
>NW_017122841.1:0-259 GCF_001263275.1 Habropoda laboriosa | reverse complement strand
CAACTCAACTGGATAACACATTCTTAGCACACCAAGAGAAAAATGTGAGCGCCAAAGGGTTAACAAGACAGCGAATTAACGTAACCACCTGTGAAACGATAGTGAATGAAAACTGAATTCTCGATAGATTCTCCAATTCATTGGACGATAATCCGAACAATGCGGAATGAACTTAAAACAGTCGTTTCCTTTACCCGAGGTCTTTCATAAGTGCACTTGGTAATACAATCGGATTCTTATGTCTGCTATTTCATTGACG
>NW_017122840.1:0-259 GCF_001263275.1 Habropoda laboriosa | reverse complement strand
ACACGCGCGTATAACGGCACTCTCGGCCGAGGGTTGACCTGGCGGGAATTTCCGACGCGTCACTGAAGGACAGCGAAGATTCCACGCACCCGCAGGTAGGGCCCGACTCCTTCCAAGGAAAGCGCGCTAAGGGCGCAACGGAAGGGTGAGTGACACTCAAGGGGCACGTTGATTGGTAATTTGTGCATACGTGAAAACCCGATCAGCGTGCCTTCTTGCACTTGGCGGGGGAGTCACGGCGGACTCCAGAAAAATTCGG
>NW_017122839.1:0-259 GCF_001263275.1 Habropoda laboriosa | reverse complement strand
TGGATGTTATACAATGAGTATGACGAAAATTTTAACTACGGTAATAGAGATGAAATCGTTTCGTAGGCATCCCTTGGTTTCATAATTATTGTGTCTGCTCCTGTTTGATCTTGTTGGCTCGCATAAAATTAACAAACGTCAGTTACATCTATATAGAACTTCGATGAAATTTTCAGCGTGTATATTACTGACATAATACAAAATGTACTTTTCAAATTTTCATCACCGGCTCAGATAGAAAAAAGTTTTAAAAAGCGAG
>NW_017122838.1:0-259 GCF_001263275.1 Habropoda laboriosa | reverse complement strand
AGGGTGGTAGGTATGGCACTTTGGCGGGCAGCAGTTAGACTCAGAAGCGTTTTAGAGGTTAGGAAAGGCAGGAAGTAAGAGAGATAGACGATAAGTGGAAAAGGAAAGGTTGTGCGTGTTTCGTCCTAGGCCTTCTTCTTTCTACTGTACTTGTCAGGAAGGCTATTTAAGATACCCGTGCCTTAGACACGAGAGTACTGTTAGAGTCAGGTCGGAAGTTGCATATATACAAACGGGAGCCTTTAGTAGACTAGTGAGA
>NW_017122837.1:0-259 GCF_001263275.1 Habropoda laboriosa | reverse complement strand
TCCCTCGATTTCATTTCGGCGCTGAAGTTTCATGTTGAGAGACGTATATTGAAGAATAAAGTATGTTGAATGAAACGGGGTGAAATTTTTCTGAGGAATTTTATTTTGTGTGATTTTTTCTTTTTGTGACCGGTGAATGGGAAAAGTGTTTACGATTGCCTTAACACATTTCCTGCTCTCCCTTACATCAGTTTTTCTTGCATTCTTGATATCTATATTTTTATCAAATTTACGTGATACAATGCAGGTCTGCATTTAT
>NW_017122836.1:0-254 GCF_001263275.1 Habropoda laboriosa | reverse complement strand
TCGCGAGAAAACAGCAGTATTTCAGTTTATATTCGTTTAAACTCGTTTTACGTGGCGAAACAATCAAAATAAAGAGGGAACAGTCGTTTGCAGTACAGTCATACGTGGTTTGTTGCGAGCAAACAGCAGTCTTTCAATTTATACTTGTTTAAACACGTTTTACGTGGCGAAACATGCAAAATAAAGAGAATACAGATGTTTGCAGTACTGCAAAATATGGTTTGTCGCGAGAAAACAGCAGTACTTCAGTTTAT
>NW_017122835.1:0-259 GCF_001263275.1 Habropoda laboriosa | reverse complement strand
TAGCCTACGAACGTACCATAAACCACGAATTTCCGAACGGCACATCTGTATGTAACGGTCCGCCTGCCGATTAGTCACCCGGAGGAAATTCCAGATTTTTGGGACTTTCCGCCCACCCCTCGGGACCGTCTCCCACCCTTCCAAGGTGACAGCGCGCTAAGGGCGCACTGGAAGGACGGTAAAGACGATATTAGATACGCTGATTGGCAAATACAATCGTTAACCATTAACCAATCAGCGTGTCCCAACAAAAATCCCT
>NW_017122834.1:0-259 GCF_001263275.1 Habropoda laboriosa | reverse complement strand
ATTTAGAACTCCAAGACTCCTTCGCTGAAATCTCCATCAAATTCTGAAAAATTCCAATTCTTTTTTAAATAAAATACCCCAGAACTCCAGGTACTCGCCATTAGACCGCCCAGAATTCCAATTTTTCCGCGAAAGTATGTTGTTCACAACAAAGGAACAAAATCACATTGTTTCTTCGATTTGGGGAACAAGAATAAAACGAAAGGAGCTTTTCATAAATTTCTCTGGTATGTTCGCGATGACGCAGGGACTTCAAACA
>NW_017122833.1:0-259 GCF_001263275.1 Habropoda laboriosa | reverse complement strand
GGAATGACCTAATAATACCACAGATGCAATTATTTAAAGAAACTTAAGTACAATTTGGTAGAGAAGAATCAGAATTACGCAGCTCTGGCGATTGCTCGATTAAAGAATAAAGAAACCAGCGGGAAATGCAAATTACAAGCAGTACTGGGCCTCCTTAATCCTCCGTCCTTAAACTCACTCGTAAACGCGTAAAACGCGATCGTGCGACGTTCAAGCCTTCATTTTTCCGCGTTTCGTCTATTTCGTCTCTTTTCTGCTT
>NW_017122832.1:0-259 GCF_001263275.1 Habropoda laboriosa | reverse complement strand
GGCAGCCTTGAATGTTGATTGTACATTGATAGACGAGGATTGCAAAAGTCTTAGGCCACCTAAGTTGTATTACAAATTTTCGTTTTCAAATTTAAGTTGAGCATATAGGTATATTTTATTATACCAATATTATTTTACAGTGTACTGTTAAAAATTGTATAAAATTGCCATTCTGTTCGTAATATCTCAATGTGGAATTGGTTTAATAATATGTTGCGAGTGATGGCGTGGATGTAGTGTGTTTGTCGAATCATCTCGA
>NW_017122831.1:0-259 GCF_001263275.1 Habropoda laboriosa | reverse complement strand
AAAAATGAGATCTTTTATCGCGATCTTAACTGCAGTAACATCCAATCGTTCTAGTGTTATCTCGCCGCTTGGAAGTATCGTGTTTCTCTGTTATGAAATTCCGTTAGGAAAAAAGGAAGAGGACGAGAGAAAAAATAATTTCCATTTGGTCGATAATTATCGTCGAGATGCAAGTATACACATTGTCCGTTCGTGAGCGATCGAAACGTTTTTACGACGGTTTCAGAGAAAATTATAGCCGCGATGTCGCGGGCAGGTT
>NW_017122830.1:0-259 GCF_001263275.1 Habropoda laboriosa | reverse complement strand
CGGATCGAGCTCGAGGACCGAGACATCCAGCCTCGGACCAGCATCCAGCATCACAGACAATACAGTATATTGTAAGATACTTCAGTTCCTATCTCGGAAAACACTAATTTACTACCCTTATCCAGTCCTTTAACCTAAGAATCCTGAGTCCATCCTGTTCTACGTGTTCCCCGTAACCTTATAAATTTGATCATTCCTGCCATTTCCACTTTTAACCTTTTCGAACCCCTAGAATTTTTGCCATTCTTCCGCCGATAGA
>NW_017122829.1:0-259 GCF_001263275.1 Habropoda laboriosa | reverse complement strand
ATTATCTGTAATTGCCCCCACTAACGTAGATCGGCAATTCGGATCCGATGTCCCGAATGCATAACAGAATCATACTCCATTTAGAGTACGAGTTTCGAACCGGTACTTTACGAGAAAATCATGATGAAATACTATCTCCTAGCGCGACGATATATGGGTATATTCGCATTGTTTAACAGTAACACGACAACCGTGAGAGCTATTGTAATAACAAACCCAAACTTTGTATTCGGTACCAAAAAATGGTAAGTTTTCTTTG
>NW_017122828.1:0-259 GCF_001263275.1 Habropoda laboriosa | reverse complement strand
TTCTTCCGCTTTTCCGAAACTCCACAGCTTCTCTTTTGTAACTTAAATCGCCCCTTCCACCTTTGTTATCAACAATACATTCGTTCGATCTATTGTCTGGCACGCTTTATGACACGGTCGCGAAGAAGGCTACTTTGCACATTCACCACGACTTTAGCTTACCGTTCTGAACTGTTTTCATATTTCTCGCTGGAAGAAGTTACTTTATTACTTAACACGTTGACTGCCGCGCGCATTTTACGTGATTTGTCCATGGCGC
>NW_017122827.1:0-257 GCF_001263275.1 Habropoda laboriosa | reverse complement strand
TAATCGAAGCGAATATACACATATAACGTCACGCTTAGAGATATTACTTCTTCGCGAATTTCAAGTAAAGTAACGGTACGGTACCAGTACTCTAAATGGAGTACGATTCTGCTGTGCATTCTCGACATCGGCGTCGAATTTTCGAACTACGATGGTGGGGGATAATACAGATAACTAAATATTTCGACTTTAATAATAATTCCTAAAACTAAATGTGACCAACTAAATGTTTTCATTTTTTAATACCGAATGCAAAT
>NW_017122826.1:0-259 GCF_001263275.1 Habropoda laboriosa | reverse complement strand
GCCAACTTCGATGGACTTTTTTCCGGTAACTAAGTCATGCTTCTGCTACAAATAAACATTCTTCTTTCATCGTGTATCTACGTTAGAAAAAATGGTAACTATAGTTCCATGATACACCGTTCTTTAAACCAGCGCAAGTTTCTTAATTTTTCGAATTCGATGAAAATTATTATTGCATCCTATTCCATGGACTTACGGCTATCGATCAAGGGGAAAAAGCTGCAATTTCCTGGACACCAAGGTATCGATATCGGTAGGT
>NW_017122825.1:0-259 GCF_001263275.1 Habropoda laboriosa | reverse complement strand
GATTTGGCCGGTAACTGTCGCGAACGCGAGTTTGAACATTTGCAAAAAAAAAACGCGACGCGACACTGCGAATACCATCGCGATGGAAACTCGGTGGCTTTGGAAACAGTTGGAAAAAATTCCTTTGTACGCCTAATGGATATATCAACTTGACTTGAAACTTGAACTGAATGTAAGTACAGGTACAAAAGAAGAGAATACTGTGACAATTCGTACCGGTGCTTTTTCAAAATCCTGTACGAGAGCAGGAAGATTTGAC
>NW_017122824.1:0-259 GCF_001263275.1 Habropoda laboriosa | reverse complement strand
GCGTTGGGTCCTCTCGGACCTCAAGACCTCTCGGTCTGCGGGTCATAAACCGGCCCGAGTCCCTACCTTCACTCGACCATACTCTTACATTAGTTCACTTGAACTCATACTCCAAAAAAACCGTAAACCTTCCTCTAAATTTCCACTCGATCACCTAAGAATTACCTCCAAAATCACTATTAAACGAAACACGAAATTCCACGATATTCAACGAAGGCGTAGAAAAATTCAAGCCGAGTGTCTCTTAAATCATAACTGT
>NW_017122823.1:0-258 GCF_001263275.1 Habropoda laboriosa | reverse complement strand
TTTGAGCTATTGAAAAAACAAAGCACAACTTAGTTTTCGATAACAAAAAGAGGCAAGATTTCAATGGTCACATATAGTTTTAGAAATTATTTTTGACGTCGAAATATTTAATTTTCTGTATTTTCCCCCACATCGTAGTTCGAAAAAGCGACGGCGGTTTCCAGAATGCATTGCTGAATCATACTACATTTAGGTAGCCAAAATCGTAGCGGTACGTTACGTGCATATCGCGAAGATATGCTATCTCCAAGCGCGACG
>NW_017122822.1:0-259 GCF_001263275.1 Habropoda laboriosa | reverse complement strand
CACTTTTTGGGGGTCAAGGGGTTAATTGGCGACGTTGATCCGCATCCATTATCATTTGTGAATGATCTAAACTTTCATTTCCTGGGATCCTGCTGCTGTGTCGGTGTGTGTCGCCGTAAACCATGATCCAGGCGGAATTAAACGAAGTGATCAGAGTACCCTTGCTAGAATTTCCAGCTCTGCACAGTACTTACAGTGGAACGTGGAATTTCGATAAAATTCGAGGTACTCGACGAATTTGCGATATTTGTGAATGGAA
>NW_017122821.1:0-259 GCF_001263275.1 Habropoda laboriosa | reverse complement strand
TATCCTGAATTTGGAGAAATTTGAGGAAATAGGATTTCGTTTTCTTCTTCTTTTGACTCAACATTCGTCTTTCTTTGTTTTCCTTTTTCTTTTTACATTCGAATTTATCTTGAAATTGGAAAAATTGGAGGAAACAGGATTTCGTTTTCCTTTTTTGACTCAGCACTAGTCTTTCTTTGTTTTCCTTTTCCTTTATTTTCGAATTTATCCTGAATTTGGAAAAATTGGAGGAAACAGGATTTCGTTTTCCTTTTTTGAC
>NW_017122820.1:0-259 GCF_001263275.1 Habropoda laboriosa | reverse complement strand
CATTAAACTTTGTACTAACGTCTATTTCAGCTGCCTGAATCTGCCCGAATCGGAAAAAATAGTTAAAATCGTTATTCACGTTCACCGCGCAGGCCTTTAACGTAGCCTCTAAACCTCATTCGTGCGTCCTATGGAACAATAAGACACTTATGTTAGTCCAAACATTCGTTTCTTGTCCTTTAAACAATATACGGCTAATTCTCTAACGTAGATGCAGTCTTCAGGTTTAATGTTATTAATAAAAGTACTTTTTACGTAC
>NW_017122819.1:0-259 GCF_001263275.1 Habropoda laboriosa | reverse complement strand
CGCTAGCCCCGTGTGTATCTTTATTTGCCGTGAATAAAGGGGAACATGGTTTATCGCGAGCTTCCACGGTGATAGGAGGATTTTGTTGGATAGGAATATTTCGTGGGTATCTTAAGAGATCTTCCTACTGTGACAGGTTGAAAAAATCGTTTTTATTCCTTTTTTTTGCATTTCCTTGTAGTTTAACATCTCTCGCATACGTCCAGGAAGTTTTAAAGCTTAATTCTGAAAACTGGCAGAGGTATATGCCTTCGAAGGA
>NW_017122818.1:0-259 GCF_001263275.1 Habropoda laboriosa | reverse complement strand
TTTCGCGTAACACGATACAGATTGTCCACTCCCGAACTTCGATCGTGAAAAAGGTGGACCTAGAAACTCTGTTGCGGGCGTAATTCTAGACGGTCCATTCTCGATTTCTCCAATCGTCGATCGATCAATCTCGCCGCGAAGATAATATCTAGCGAAAAAATTAATATTCCCCCGTCGAAGGTTGCACTTTTCCATAAATTTCTCGCACGATGAATCTTCGTCGATGTGAGAGAAAATGGGGAAGGATCGAAAAGCTTCA
>NW_017122817.1:0-259 GCF_001263275.1 Habropoda laboriosa | reverse complement strand
TGAGACATCACTTCTTTCCATTTTTTCTATCCACCAGAAGTCTGTTGCTGCCATGTTAGCGGTGTGTGTTACTTGTAAATTCATGGAATTGAAGCTTTGACGTATTCGACTTTCAAATTGGTTTCGAGTATTGCAGCTGAATCCTGAAATCATGCTGTTCACTACTTGCTCACATTTTTCATCGAAAAATCCATCAAATACCTCTCGAGAATTATGTCCCGCGTCTCTTAAGATATAAAGTGGTGCTATTCATGGTAAT
>NW_017122816.1:0-259 GCF_001263275.1 Habropoda laboriosa | reverse complement strand
AGAGCTGTTTAACTTGCTCACTAGCAAATTTCCCCTCCCGAGGTCCCCCCACTATGCGACTGAAATGATCTCGCTCGAGTTGCGGCGCGGCGGGAGGACGCGAGAAGGAGTCCTCGCACCACACTACAGAGACTGCCTTTTGTTTGTTACACATTCTGCGTGTTCGCCGATAGCAGTCAAAGGGTTAATGTTATAGAAAAGTTGTCGACATTTTTTTTATTGCTTGAAGACACTTTAAGGCTGTAGTATCATAGGTTAT
>NW_017122815.1:0-259 GCF_001263275.1 Habropoda laboriosa | reverse complement strand
CCAATTTTAGCAGTTTTCTGATAACAAAGTTCTAAACTTGAAGCAAACAGGGATAGGAAATGTGTCAGATAACAACGATCTGGCCGGATACTCAAATCTTTCAGTGAGAATGTGCAAAAGAGTAAACCTCATCCCTCTCAATTCGACACATTTTTCCGGTAAAAAGTTGTACCATTCGGCTATTTGTAGACGAATTTTTTTGTTTATTTTCTAACTGATTTTTTACCATTGTGTCAAATTAACACCGAGGGACCTATTA
>NW_017122814.1:0-259 GCF_001263275.1 Habropoda laboriosa | reverse complement strand
TCCTATCTCGCGTATGTACGCGGTGATCGATGAACGAACGGTTTTCTACCCTCCGCGTTCGCGAATCGATCGTCGAAACGGGGAGAGCCGCAGAGAGAGAGAGAGAGAGAAAAAAGAGTCACCCTGATCGTCTCGAAGTCGTTGAAGAAAAAAAATTACGCAGGGCCAGGGAGTACGCCTTTCTAGAGAGAGAAAAAAAAAGGAAGAGAAGACCGTCGAAACGTCTGCGCAGAGGGTAGACAGAAAGATAAGGGAGGAA
>NW_017122813.1:0-259 GCF_001263275.1 Habropoda laboriosa | reverse complement strand
TTTTTAACGAGTGGCCAGATTAGATTTCGCCCTACGTCGGAATTAACGAGATTCGCTAGATTGAGGAGGTTTTCGTGGTGCACGGAACAAGGAATAGCGGGAATGAAAATGTGTCGAGGAGCGTGATTTCTTCTTCTGCTATTGAGACCGTTCTTCGTTTCATGCGTCGCGAGGCGTGGACTTCATGGTTTAACGCGAAAGTGGTGTAAGTGAAAAAAGTTGATTCCTGGATAACGAGCGATAAAGTAAAAGTTGTGCA
>NW_017122812.1:0-259 GCF_001263275.1 Habropoda laboriosa | reverse complement strand
AATTCCTCTCACATGATTGAATATCGCTACATTTCGTTCTGGAACGTTTGTGGTTCCAACAACGCTATTCCAAAAAAACCTGGAATGCAAGACAGTTTATCGTTTTGCTGGCCAGTCGATTCGAAATTGGGACATAACAACTCCGGAAGAAGTAATTAAGAAGGTGCACATTTTCCAAGAAGACAGAGAGAAGAAACCGTGGGATTTTCGCGCGAGAAGCGAGCGATAGAATTATTCCATTTACACAGCTCCCCGGCGC
>NW_017122811.1:0-257 GCF_001263275.1 Habropoda laboriosa | reverse complement strand
AACAATTAAATGTTTCCAACGAAATCTTACCTTTTTTTGGTACCGAAAGCAAAGGTGTGTTCTGTTTTTTCAATAGATCTAAAGGTCCTGTGTTACTGTTACACAAAACGAATAAACACCTATAACGTCGCGCTTGGAAATACTATTTCTTCGCGATTTTCACGTAACGTACCGGTACGATACTCGTACTAGATATGGAGTACGATTCTGCTATGCATTCTGGATATCGGCGTCGAATTCTCTCTCTACGATGGTGG
>NW_017122810.1:0-257 GCF_001263275.1 Habropoda laboriosa | reverse complement strand
AAATGGCGTACGGTTCTTCCATGCATTCTGGACGCCGGCGTCGAATTTTCGAACTGCGATGTGTGGGAAATCACAAATAATAAAATATTTTGTCGTTAGAAATAATTCCACCAAATAAATGTTCCCAACGGAATCATACCTTTTTTTGGTACCGAATGAAAAGGTGTGGTCCGTTTCTTCAATAGATCAAAAGGTCCCGTGTTACTGTTAAACGAAGCGAATATACACATACAACGTTGGGCTTGGAGATGGTATTT
>NW_017122809.1:0-259 GCF_001263275.1 Habropoda laboriosa | reverse complement strand
ATTTCTTAATTATTCAGTATGGTATATTAAAATCACAATATTGTCAAAGACTCAAATTCGATATGTTTAGGACTCAATTTCAAGTTGGCTTACAGTGGGAACTGCTGCAAACGCCGTCGGGTCAGAGGGGTTAAAACGAAAATTAGGATTGCAATTAATTGTTCTTACCGATAGAACTATTTTTCTCACATCTTCACCAGAATCTTCGCCACGAGTCCGACACGTTGTCATATGTTATATGTACGTTGTCACAATTTCT
>NW_017122808.1:0-259 GCF_001263275.1 Habropoda laboriosa | reverse complement strand
ACAATACGCCATACTTTTTTTCGCTCGACGCATGCGCGATCGCCGCTCCGCGGACGCATGCGCGATTGCCGCTTGGCGAACGCACGCCGATCACGGTAAAAAAACGCGCCCCTTTTAAATTCAAACCGTTACACTGTCCTTGTTTTGATAGTAAAACTATCGCGAATTGCTCGCGAGTGGACATTGCGTCTGAGAGTGACTGTCTGAATAAACAGTTGCTTTGCAAACACGAAGCAGTTTCGTATTCTTGACAGAACTT
>NW_017122807.1:0-259 GCF_001263275.1 Habropoda laboriosa | reverse complement strand
AGAAACAAAGCAACAAGGCTGCTCCATCTATGATGTACACGAAAATAAATCTTCAATAACCAATAGATAACCAATTTCCACGTTAACAAAAAACAAAATAAAAATAAAATAACAATTACATGTAACAGAAAACAGAAGAAAAAGTCGCGTTAGATAATCACAAAGGTAAATAGCAAAAAATGAGTTATACGTAAATGTACTTACTTACCCAACGGTCGAAAATAACCACGGAAGTGGAATAGTCAGGCAGCTTTGTTAT
>NW_017122806.1:0-259 GCF_001263275.1 Habropoda laboriosa | reverse complement strand
ACTCTTGGATTTTGGAACTTTGGGTCTGTTGGACTTTGGAACTCTGGGACTGTTGGACTTTGGGACTCTGGGACTGTTGGACTTTGGGACTCTGGGACTGTTGGACTTTGGGACTCTGGGACTGCTGGACTTTGGACCCTTGGACTGTTGGACTTCAAACTTCAACCTTTTTTTGTACCGAACATTGGGATTTTATAGTTTATACAAACACCGCGTAAATAGTAATAAATAAACACTGCTGCATTTACATATCCTTGAT
>NW_017122805.1:0-259 GCF_001263275.1 Habropoda laboriosa | reverse complement strand
ATTTTAGTGGAGGATTCTCAGATTGATTTTGCATTTTTCTATGCTTGAGCTTTGAATAATTTTGGGGATGCTAGAAAACTTTGTCAAATTCGTACGAAATTCTTTTCTAGTAAAAAATTGAACGAGTTTGGTTGGTTTATTTGGAGATTGATAAAATGAGTTTTATCGTTTTACCTAACCCTTTCGTTGCTTTTGACGCCTATAGGGGTTTCGAAAATTTGCTTGCACTATAAACTTGGAGCCTTTTGGCGCGCTCTCA
>NW_017122804.1:0-259 GCF_001263275.1 Habropoda laboriosa | reverse complement strand
GTTCTATTTGTAATAGGGTAACACTGTCGTATCTAAGAGATTGACGATAAAAAAACGTGTAATGGTATATTGTTTCGAGATGTAATAGTACGGGGTCTTCTTTCCCCATGCTTCTAATCCTTCTTGTGCTCCTCGAATCACGTTTTGTCGCGATGAAATGTGTCGACGTCCCCTTTAGGTACACAGACTTTTATACCTCGCGACATAAATCAGAATCCTGTTGATTTGAAGAGCAACGAAAGCCGAGATGAAGAACCGA
>NW_017122803.1:0-258 GCF_001263275.1 Habropoda laboriosa | reverse complement strand
AACCGCTTTATTCGAGGAAGCACTGAATTTTCTACAACACTATGATCGCACGGTACAAACGTCGCTCGTTGACGCACTCGTTCGGCAGGCCCGTAAGCACTAACTGCGTACGTGACGATCTGCCCGATTCCTGCTCCCTGTTACACGCAGCAGTTCTAGGAAAAATCCTAGGCGTGTGAGTGACCCTCAAGTACATAACTTGGGCCTAGTCAACCTCACGTACCACAACATTGCGCGAGGCTCGCGATGTTTTTTGCT
>NW_017122802.1:0-259 GCF_001263275.1 Habropoda laboriosa | reverse complement strand
GAGTGTGTAATTTTCAGGGTGAGTGGGAAATTTCGTGTAATTTATTGGTGGAAAAGTAGTGGCACGAATTACCAATTGCAGGTTTTCGTGGTTATGCCTAGTTATTGTTTATGGGTGTGAGTTAATTGTGATTCGAGAGAGAGAAGAAGTAATATTTGATACTAGTAATTTATAATAATTTCAGTGAAAAATTTGTAACGAAAATTGTTAATTAAATAGGTGTAATTTTCTGTAACGCAATTTAACTTGAAAGTTACGT
>NW_017122801.1:0-259 GCF_001263275.1 Habropoda laboriosa | reverse complement strand
GCCTTAAAACTGTTAGTCCAATAGTTATTTCACCAATGGACACCATTTAATTTTGTCCTGTGGTTCTTTTTCTATTTCTAATCATTTTAAATATACAGCTTGTCCAATTGTGTGATTTATTTAGAACAGTACGTCATCTAAACTACCTTTCCCCTCCAAAAGAAAAATCACAAACTTTCCGACCACCTTATGAAATTCTCAACCTCTCAAGAACTTCACTGAAAGTCCTATTCCTGCAACTCAAAGAAAGATACTACCT
>NW_017122800.1:0-259 GCF_001263275.1 Habropoda laboriosa | reverse complement strand
GTTAGATCGCAAGATCGTTCAAAATTTTGCACGACGCGAGGATATCACAAATATTTATTATAGATAATTAAGTAACTTGTTGAAAAGGAGGAAGCAAAGGAGAGAAAAGAAACGATACGCTGGAGGAATAGGAGAAAATCGCGAATTTTCGAGAATATCCGTGAAATATTACAATTCCGAAACTGGAAATTTCTCCAATACCGTTTCCTTTCCACTTTTCACTCGTAACAGTTCTCAACCTCACGTCGTGAATTCGGTC
>NW_017122799.1:0-259 GCF_001263275.1 Habropoda laboriosa | reverse complement strand
AAAGCGGAGCCTCGGTTATCTGCGGTGCTTTGAGATATTAGGGTTCACGTCCTGTGTTCTCGTCATTATTGAAATTTCTGAGGGAAATATGAGTGATTAGAGTGAGCGATCGAAATATTATGGTCAGATGAAAAGTTACAGTGGAGTCTCGGTTATCTGCGGTCCTGTGTTCTCGTGATTATTGAAATTTCTGAGAGAAATATGAGTGATTAGAGTGAGCGATCGAATTATTATGGTCAGATGAAAAGTTACAGTGGAG
>NW_017122798.1:0-257 GCF_001263275.1 Habropoda laboriosa | reverse complement strand
TGTATTTTCCCCCACATCGTAGTTCGAAAACTGGACGCCGGAGTCCAGAATTCATAGCAGAATTGTGCTCCATTTAGAGTACGAGAATCGTACAGCTACGTTAAGTGAAAATCGCGAAGAAATAATATCTCCAAGCGCGACGTCATATGCGTATATTCGCTTTGTTTAACAGTAACAGGACAACGTTTGAGCTTTTGAAAAAACAAAGCACACCTTTGTATTCGGTATCACAAAAAGGTAAGATTTCGTTGGTCACA
>NW_017122797.1:0-259 GCF_001263275.1 Habropoda laboriosa | reverse complement strand
AGCCGCTATCGTGTAATCGTGATCAGCCAGCCTCGACAAAATGCATGCACCGCGACATAGTCATTGCCGCGTGTTACATACACGCGTGACTCTCGCGTCGAATGCAGGGAAATTGTACAGGGTGTTTTTGAATTAGTGGCAGAATTTGAAGAAAAATGAATCTAGAGCTCCTGGCGAAAAAATCTGGATCAGTGACAATTTTTCCACATTTTTCGTATTTTTAGTCGAATTTAATACACCAATTCATCACTGTGATATC
>NW_017122796.1:0-259 GCF_001263275.1 Habropoda laboriosa | reverse complement strand
GCAATAAAGATATATTTATGTGGATTTTCTTTGGCTGTTACTAATACTTACTCAGGATGGGTTTATTGAAATAAACGAATATAACTTAACAATACTACATTCTAATATAAATAAAAGTTACAAGTTACAATGATTATAAATAATGAATTCATCAATTCTCGATTTGACGAGAATATTCCTTCTCGACTTTACACGGTGAGACCGCGGACAAGTCTTAGACAGTATTGTCTTGTTGACAGTTACGTGGAGTATAAAATAA
>NW_017122795.1:0-257 GCF_001263275.1 Habropoda laboriosa | reverse complement strand
AGAACCGTACGCCATTTGGAGGACGAGAATTGTCACAGTATGATATGCGAAGGTCGCGAAGAAATACTATCACCTAGCCGACGTTATATTTGTATATTCGCTTCGCTTATCGGCAACACGGCAACCGTGTAAGATATTGAAAAAACAAACCACTCCTTCGTATGCGGTACAAAAAAAAGGTAAGATATGGTTATGTCTATTTATTTGTTGCCATTATGTCTAAAGTCGAAATATTTAATTATCTGTATTTTCGCCCT
>NW_017122794.1:0-258 GCF_001263275.1 Habropoda laboriosa | reverse complement strand
AATGCACAGTGATTCCAAACATTTGGCCGGTAGTGTATGTGTCGGTGTCCCTGAAGAGGTTAAATTCACATCTTATCACATCATTTTATAGTCGTTACATGTCAGCTTTGGTTATTCAGTTTTCCCATACAGCGTCAAATATTTGATAATTCAATTTATATTTGATAATCGTCAGTCTTAAATTGAAGCCGACATACAATTCTTCTCTCGTCACATCACGACCATAATCTCCACCACGAGTGTGCCTCGCCATTACAA
>NW_017122793.1:0-259 GCF_001263275.1 Habropoda laboriosa | reverse complement strand
GGAGACAAAGGAAACGCCTTGTCGTCGTGGTTTTGGCCGTCCGGTGCTTTTCGGTCTTAGTCAAGTCTTTCTGACCTCTTCTCGGGGCGATGCATCTCGATGGAGTTTCGTGTTATGACGTCCGTGACATACACGACATGTCCCTCCGTTGCATTTGTCGGTGGCGTGGTCCCCTTGGAGGCAGTTGATGCAAAGGTTTGCTTTGCGTGCAGCCTGGAGCCGGTCTTTCACCGCCATGTCCAGAAATCTCTGGCATTGA
>NW_017122792.1:0-258 GCF_001263275.1 Habropoda laboriosa | reverse complement strand
TATGATTCCTTCAGCTAAATGTGACCAACGAAACCTCACCATTTTTTGATGCCGACTACAAGGGTGTGTTTTGATATTCAGAGCTCAAACGCTTCCGGTGTTACTATTAAACGAATCGAATATCCACATATAACGTCGCGCTTAGAGTTAGTAGTTATTCGCGCTTTTCACATAACATACTTGGGTGATACTCGAACCTGAAAAGGCGATCGATTCTGCTATGCATTCTGGTCTCTGGCGTCGAATTTCCGTACTACA
>NW_017122791.1:0-258 GCF_001263275.1 Habropoda laboriosa | reverse complement strand
CGTAGACTTTCTAAGTCACGTAAGTAGAGGTCAGTTGCTTGCCAGCGAGAAAACCATAGTACTTGCTGAGTAACCTTATGTGTAACATTTGGGTTCCCATCACGGTCGCCACCCATCCAAGAGGCAAAACGTATAGGTGTTGAGTGTATTGGCAAAGGCTTACCACATTTTTCTTCAACCAATGCACTTAATTCACGTAAAAAGCGTGGAATCGCTTTCCATAGTGTTTGCTCAATAACTGCAAAGCCCCATTTCGCT
>NW_017122790.1:0-258 GCF_001263275.1 Habropoda laboriosa | reverse complement strand
TATGATTTCTTTTCTGACTACGCATCTAAACGTCAGCTATTTACTGTTTCAGTACCGTATCAGACAACAAAAGCTAATCTATTGCAGATTAATTACATTTAGCAGTCCTCAGTGTTGCAAATTAAAACGCAAATTAGGATCAAAATTAATTTTTCTTACCGATACAACTATTTTTCTCACATTCTAGAATCTCTGCCACGAGTCCGACTGGTTGCTAAGTCAAGGGGTTAATTGCAACAATAAAAAAAATTGAAAAAA
>NW_017122789.1:0-258 GCF_001263275.1 Habropoda laboriosa | reverse complement strand
TACGAGGAAGCTTCGAGTCCCCCGACGTGATGGGTCGTAAATCTTTGGCTCGAGAGAGACGTTAAGTTGCCGATCGTTGAATTTCATAGAAGCACAGTTTTCTATATGCCACTAATTCATGTTTTTTTTTTTTTTTCAGGTATCGATTACCGTTGAAAAATTTTTACTGTAATTATTGCCCATATGATTCTAATCAAATATTCACGATCTACTGATGAATCAGTTGGTTAAAAACTGTGGATAAAATTCGAAATATAA
>NW_017122788.1:0-257 GCF_001263275.1 Habropoda laboriosa | reverse complement strand
TTCCCAACGAAACCTTACCTTTTTTTGGTACCTAATACAAAGGTGTGGTTTGTTTTTTCAATAACTCAAACGGTTCCCGTGTTACTGTTAAACGGATTGAATATACACCTATAACGTCGGCTAGGCGATAGTAGTTCTTCGCCACTTTCACATTACATACTGCGGCCATTCTCGTAATCTCAAATGCGTACGATTCTACTATGCATTCTCGAGGACGGCGTCGAATATAAGAACGATGATGGTGGGGGCAAATACGG
>NW_017122787.1:0-258 GCF_001263275.1 Habropoda laboriosa | reverse complement strand
AAAAATAGTGGAGAATGACGAGGACACTATAGTTGAGTAAAGAATATTGGAGAATGATTAGGAAGACTACGAAAACACCATAGTTGAGTAGAAAATAATGATGAATGTTGAAGATAGTTACAAGGAACACGATAGCAGAGTAGAAAATAGCGCAGAATGTTGATAGTTGAGTAGAAAATAATGAAGAATGATCAAGGAATGATAGTTGACTAAAAAGTAGTAGAGAATGATGAGCACACTATAGTTGAGTAACACACA
>NW_017122786.1:0-258 GCF_001263275.1 Habropoda laboriosa | reverse complement strand
AAACAAGTGCTTCTCAATCTATTTCTCGAAATAGATCGCGACGAACTTAGAGTCGCATAAGTAATATAGCGGTGCTCGGTTAAATTGAACAGAATCACGTCCACTCTGTTCAATTCTCACGAGCAGAGCAGCGTTTTGATTCCAGGAATTAGCTCTCGAACAGCTCGATATTGGAAGAGAATAGATAAAACGAGTGTAAACAAGATAAACGTAGTGCGTCAAGCAGCGACGGTCGAAAGGCATATCGTCTGCGTTGCA
>NW_017122785.1:0-258 GCF_001263275.1 Habropoda laboriosa | reverse complement strand
TCGATGAAATTTTCTACAAAATGTATTTTTTAAATTTTCATATTTCTCTTTCAGATAAAAAAGGCTTGGCTATTTTCTTCGCGATTCCGACTAATTGTAATTTTGTCAAAACTTTTTTCACACGTCATCTAGCAAACTGACAAAAAAAACTCAAGTCGTTTGGTCGAATTTTAAAAAAGTTATTCCGTCTTGAAGGGGGTACGACTACTTCAAGATATACAAAATAATAATTTGTCTTTGTGTTTGTACATTCTTCGT
>NW_017122784.1:0-258 GCF_001263275.1 Habropoda laboriosa | reverse complement strand
TTTTTTTGTACACCCTGTATAACTGATATAAATGTAGAAACCGTATGTTTTAACTTTTCACTATAAGCTCCGATAAAAAAGTTGTAAAAAGTGGCCTTTACAATTTTCTTTCGCACAAATTGCAATTTTTTTTTAAATTTTGTGTACACGTCATCTATGTAGTATACTAATTCTCCTAACTTCGGAAGAAAGCTGAAGTCGTTTCGTCGAATTTTCGAAAAGTTATACTGTTCTAAATGGTGTCCGAATATTAATTCG
>NW_017122783.1:0-258 GCF_001263275.1 Habropoda laboriosa | reverse complement strand
TTGTTGAACAATTAATGCACCATTGACACCTCTGAAGCATTTAAGCACGCCTTCAAATCTTCTACCCTCCTTAACCGAAGTATCCTATCTACAAATTTTTCATTTTTCAAAATTTCTTTAAAATATTTCGAGCTCCACACGTTTTGCACCTTTTTCCCGAGGTTAGAAGTCTAATTCAGTGAAAAAAGAAAAAAAAAACGAGAACGACACACGGAAAATTACAAAAAAACCTTATTTTTCTCGAGAGTTAGAACAATT
>NW_017122782.1:0-258 GCF_001263275.1 Habropoda laboriosa | reverse complement strand
GTGAGAGATTTTCAGTGTACACGAACAAAGAAAAATCACAAAACAAACTAACTTCCTCACCTAGGAAAAAGAAAGATCGCTCGCCGTTTCCGGAATTTCATATCCCTGACAAATCGACCAACGCGATATCGCCGCTCTCGCGCAGAGCGAAGGGACAGAGACAATAAACGAGAGCATCAAGCAGAATGCTCGGCCGGAGAGACACGACAGAGTCGCGGGAAGAGCGCGGACAATGGGCAGAGAAGCACGTCATAATCG
>NW_017122781.1:0-258 GCF_001263275.1 Habropoda laboriosa | reverse complement strand
TCACAAGGGTAGCTCGTAGAAAATGTTCGTCATTCGTAAAACAGAATTTCTACGCAGACGTTACTGCTGTTAATTTCCCAGCTGCTCCCACATCTGGAAAATCATTCACGCTACGCCGATAATAAAATGCAATACGAAAGTGCAGGCTTTCCCGGGAAGCGCGAATAAGCTGTTGCTTGAATATTCCATTCTACTTGTATTTATACGCAAAATGAAGAAGACGAGAGAGGCATTAAACGTTGGTTATCAACGTTTTAC
>NW_017122780.1:0-258 GCF_001263275.1 Habropoda laboriosa | reverse complement strand
CGAAATAATTCGTTCGAAGTGGACTATTCAATGCCTAACACAAACTCTCTAATAAGTTTGAATTATTGGAGAAGTGAAAAAAAATTCCAAGTAGAGTATTCAAAGTGTAATAATAAGTATAAGAAATTTTGAGAGAAGGCAGTAAAGTGTTAATAGGGTGAACATAGGCTAGCTAGTAGCCATCGACCATCCTACTCACATCTCAGTACCCTCAGATCAAAATTACGCGAAGTGTCTAGGGCCCAGTATAAAGGGTGA
>NW_017122779.1:0-258 GCF_001263275.1 Habropoda laboriosa | reverse complement strand
TAATTAGTTAATTTTTTCAGGCACAGTGTTTTGAGTGTATGGGTTTTAGGAACAAAAATCATGGCCTGGAATTTGTTCACAATTTGAAAAATCAATTGTACAGGGTGTACTGCGTAACTTTGCCACATGAAATATTTCCGTTGTAATTGAAATTTCGTACAAATGTTTGCTACAAAAGTTGCATAGTTTTATGGAGGCCAGTGTATAATAACAATTGTTTCATTTCGTTGCAAAGGATTAACGAGATAAGAAGGTCAA
>NW_017122778.1:0-258 GCF_001263275.1 Habropoda laboriosa | reverse complement strand
TAGAGATAGGAAGAGGTAGGCAGACAGAAACTGAGGAAAGAGAGAGAAGACAAAGAGAGTGAGGGAAAAGGGGAAAGAAGGAGAAACTCGCAGAAAAGAGGGAGAGACAGGGAGAGACAGGGAGAGCCAGGGAGAGACACACATATAGAGAGAGAAAGAGGGAGAGACACACATATAGAGAGAGAAAGAGGGAGGGACACACATATAGAGAGAGAAAGAGGGAGAGCCACGGAAACGAAGAGAGAAAGAGGGAGAGCC
>NW_017122777.1:0-258 GCF_001263275.1 Habropoda laboriosa | reverse complement strand
AGTATTTACTGATGATCACTGAGATTTTCATTCAAAGTTTCTTTAATTTCAAATTTCGAACGGGTCTCCGTATACTAGGACAATTTCAAAGAACATGTTTTACAGTTATTTGGCAATTATATACATTGCAAATTGAAGGGTTGGTTTTACAGAATAGATACGAATGCGTCAGCTTCGTGTGACCTATTCTGAGTCCAAATTACTATTGCTTCCTATTTCCAATCAATAGTTGCAGTAGTTCTATCCTTACATCAAGAA
>NW_017122776.1:0-258 GCF_001263275.1 Habropoda laboriosa | reverse complement strand
AACTTGGAAGTGAAATTCATCATATTAGTATTGTAATATAACATATTTAGCAGTGAAATATTGCTTAATAAAAATCTAATTTAGTAGATCTAATTCAGTAGGTGAAAATGTGCTATTTATTATTATTTTTGTATTATACGTCGTAATGTGGTGCATACTTTTTCTTTTCCTATTTTCTATTTTTAATAAATCCCGAAAAGTGGTTAGTATTCAAGGGATTCCTCTTTCCGTGACATTGTAATTCCTCTGTTTTGGAAA
>NW_017122775.1:0-258 GCF_001263275.1 Habropoda laboriosa | reverse complement strand
GATAACCCGATAACAGAGGGCGAAGGAAGTGGAGGAGGGATTACGTGGAGAGTGAAAATGCTGACAGATAAAAGAACGCCGCGAGTGCGTGCACTTCCAAATGAGGAGAAAAGATCGTGCGAGAAAGGAAAATTTTTTTGTCGATACAAGAATGACGTCCGTGAAATTCCTAGCGGTGTTTCGAAACGTAGACGCGAACGTTCGTTGGTTTTTTGGATTTTTACAATGCGAACGTCGGTCATCGCGTTACCCGGAAAC
>NW_017122774.1:0-258 GCF_001263275.1 Habropoda laboriosa | reverse complement strand
AACTCTCAAATATTCCTGTATCATGCAAAAAAAATACGAAATGTTGAGATAGAAGTATCGATTGACAGTTCATCGATACGTTTAAATTTGCAAATCATTCTGTATCGTGTCTGTTATATTTCTTATTTATTTTTGGACTAGTTTTTTCGGTTAGAAAAATCTTTCGAGAGACCAAATAGTAAGATTCTCAGTTAAGCTAAGTGGTTGGAAAAGGACCAGAAAATTTATTTCGAAGCGGTTCGATTCGTCGACGAACCG
>NW_017122773.1:0-258 GCF_001263275.1 Habropoda laboriosa | reverse complement strand
TTTCCTGATTGTTCCATTACTGTAGGAGGTTAATGACCCGGAGCTTGGTCGGACCTGGTCGAGCTTGTTTCTGTTAAAAACCCTGCGGTACGAATAGGCGAAACGGGGGCCACGGCCTTCCGAGTTCGTTGTTATTAAACAAGAGCGAGTGTGTTTGTGCGAAAGCGAGTTGCTAAGAGAGTCGCGAAGACCTTCTAAGTAGGGAAAACAATAGCGAGGGTCGTTCATTTTTCCTGCGAAGCGATAGGGCGTAACCAG
>NW_017122772.1:0-258 GCF_001263275.1 Habropoda laboriosa | reverse complement strand
ATGAGAGATCAACAAGATGCTAAAAAGAAAAAAACATATCAGCGTCACCCATACTAAACAGATCGTTACTATGTTATGCTTCTATATACGTCTCAGTATGTTGATCATTTTTGCTGTTACTACTACACACACATACACTCATTCCTCCTAATAATCCAACACTTTCTTTAATAATACCAAGTGCCGACATAAAAAATGGGAGCCTATAGTGAGGACTAGTGTGTACCGTGTCATGCACGTCGCGTTCCGATTACCTCG
>NW_017122771.1:0-258 GCF_001263275.1 Habropoda laboriosa | reverse complement strand
TCCTTTAATAGTTAAATTAATATAGACTTAAACCATTACCTCACCTGCACCACACTCGACGAATTCAGTTCCGATCATCTTTCTGTACTGCTCTCACCATCTTCTAACTCCAACCAAAAACCACTACCTCCATCCCGGTCACTGACTGGGATGCGTACCACAACCTCACGCTAAAACGCACCATAAATCATGCTTTCTCATCTGCACAAGATATTGATCTCGCTATCAGCTCTCTGACCAGGTCGCTCTGTAGATCGT
>NW_017122770.1:0-258 GCF_001263275.1 Habropoda laboriosa | reverse complement strand
AGCGCTACAATTCCCACCGAATCCGTTCACCTCGATATACAGGGTGTTCGGTGAATCGTAATATAACTGACGACGAGGTGATTTCTTATTTATAAAAAAATAAGTAGTAAATGTAGGATAAAATTTTTATATTGCTTGTTTAGCTTCCGAGAAAAATGGTTTCAAGTATGAAAAATAGTAAGATTGATTATGGTGCGTAAGATACACCGTGTGTGCGATTTTTTTTCAGTAATGGTATTTAACGTTGATGTTACAGTG
>NW_017122769.1:0-258 GCF_001263275.1 Habropoda laboriosa | reverse complement strand
GAGTAGGAGTCAGCCAGAGAAAGAGAGTGAGACGGTGAAAACGAGATGGAGAGAGAATGAGAGGCAAGGAGAGACAGTGAGAGTCAATGTGAGACAAGGAGAACCAAGGAGAGCCAGGGAGAGACGAGAAGAGCCAGGGAGAGACGAGAAGAGCTAGGGAGAGACGAGAAGAGCCAGGGAGAGACAAGGAAAGCCAGGGAGAGACAAGGAAAGCCAGGGAGAGACAAGGAAAGCCAGGGAGAGACAGGAAGAGCCACG
>NW_017122768.1:0-258 GCF_001263275.1 Habropoda laboriosa | reverse complement strand
TCTCTTTCTTCCTCGATGCTTCAAATATTTGATCTGTCACCTACTATTACGCAATAAAAACCAGAGAAGTATCTCGCTTTTACCAAATGAATAAATTTTGCGTTCACAGCTCTATTCTCATAAATAGCACATTATCCACAGTAAGTATTAATCTCCAAAGCACTCATCGCTCAAAAAGTTCCCGAAAAAACCAGCAAAAGAGAGACGACAATTCCAAATTTCCATACAATAGCGTAAAAGAATTCCGCCAAATTCACC
>NW_017122767.1:0-258 GCF_001263275.1 Habropoda laboriosa | reverse complement strand
TTCAGTCTTCTTCTTTCGCTATACTGTTTCAGTAATGGATGTAATGAAGTGATGCTGTGATTTCCTACTTTTTCATAATGTGTGTGCTGTTTTTCTGTATTACTTCCTTGACAAATGGAATATATAGGTCCTCGTGCAAGGTTTGGTTTGTTACATACCAAGGAGCATCTGTAATCATTCTTAAAATTCTTGATTGTATTCTTTGTATTATTGCTACGTTGGATTTGCTGGCATAATTTTTCCATCTGAATGGGAAAC
>NW_017122766.1:0-258 GCF_001263275.1 Habropoda laboriosa | reverse complement strand
GCCCCCAGGGCAGCACAGGGGCAAGAAGGGCATTTGACTCGCACCGCCTAAATCTATAGGTACGTCACGCAATTTTAAATGACTGGATTCGTCTATATTATCGCGTTGGCCAATAATGACAATACGTGTGCCTTATTTTTACGATTGTGTTAGAGAAGGTGGGCTTACGGGGAAACGAGCATTCCTTCCAGGGGTAAACTCCTGAGCTCTACACAGTGTGTACAAGAATACCAAGTGGAGGTTAGATGACGTTATTCC
>NW_017122765.1:0-258 GCF_001263275.1 Habropoda laboriosa | reverse complement strand
TGTGTGTACAAGCCAAATCTTATATAATTTCAGAAATGGACAAGAATCATGAGTTGTGTTATCTACAAAATGTACATAACTTTTAAGTAATTGGAATCATTTGTGTGCCATAATACATCTCATGAGTGGAGTCTCAATACTTTGCTTTTTTAAATCAATTTGATTCTTCAGTGGATTTTATACACAATGCCTTGAAAAATATTTAGTGTTAGAAACACATATATTTCAGTTACATTTGTATTCTGCCATTTATTATAG
>NW_017122764.1:0-258 GCF_001263275.1 Habropoda laboriosa | reverse complement strand
GATTTTTCTTCAACGAAGGGTGAGTGATTAAATCGGTAATTTCATTTCTCGATCTATCTTTTTCTCCTGACATTTTTTTACTCGCGCGAGAGTATTCTCAAGAATACAAAACTACTTCGTCTTTCCAAAGAAACTGTTCGACAGTAGTATGATTACGTATCCCTCCGAGAGCAAGTCTGGACACGTTTACTCTCAGACGGTTGAGCTATGCTCTCGGACAGTCAAGCTCAGGGGCAGTGTCCACTCGCGAGAGATACT
>NW_017122763.1:0-257 GCF_001263275.1 Habropoda laboriosa | reverse complement strand
ACGCTTCGTTTAACAGTAACAAGGGAGCCGTGTGAGATATTGAAGAAACAAGCACACATTTATTTTCGAAGGCAAAAAATTCTAAGATTTCGTTGGATACATTTAGCTGAAGGGAATATTTTCATAGTCGAAATATTTAGTTATCTGTGTTTGCCCCCACCATCGTAGTTCTAAAATTCGACGCCGACGTCCATAATGCATAGCAGAATCGTACTCCATTTAGAGAACGTGTATCGTACCGGTAAGTTACGTGACAA
>NW_017122762.1:0-258 GCF_001263275.1 Habropoda laboriosa | reverse complement strand
GAGAGTTAATCATACTGATTGCGTGATGATTACTCGCGGTACATCTATCATTTTCTTCACAGAACCTGTGTGCTGGTAGTGTTTGCGCAACGTTCGATACATGATTTACTCGTACTCCTGTGTCTGAGTAATGTGTTCTGAATTTCATCTGGAATCCATATCGATCGCCTAAAATAGAATACACTTTTTACTTTTCCAATCTAGCATGCTGAAAGGGTGATGGAATTTCTGTGCGTAGTTAATCTGAAGCAAGAGTTG
>NW_017122761.1:0-258 GCF_001263275.1 Habropoda laboriosa | reverse complement strand
CGACAAAAATTTATATCAATTTAGTATCCGTTACAGGCCTGATGATCGATAGATAACTAAAAACTTCTTAGAAGAACAACTCAGATACGAAAGGGTTAATGCTTCAAATCACGACGTCGCTATATCTGTTCCACCAACTATACTCGACCGTATTCCCGTAAATTTTTACGAGGGTATCTAGACAATCGGATTCCGGTGCACGAACAGAACCGAGTGCATGAACTCTCGTTGTCAACGAGCCGAACGACTCCAGCTTCT
>NW_017122760.1:0-258 GCF_001263275.1 Habropoda laboriosa | reverse complement strand
ATTTGTTGAGGTATTCTTTTAGAGGGCTGCAAAAACTTGGTGAATCTGAAGGGTTCGAAATAGTCTGGAATAAGCAAGGGGAGGTTTGAAGGTGAAGGATATATGGAAGTTTAAGGGATGAGAAATAAAGAGGATAAAAGATTTGGAGAGTTCGAAGGGTTAAGAAACTCAGAGCTTGCAAGGTTAGAAGATCTGGGATTCAAAAGCAACAATCCTAGGAAATTCTTAGGAAGTTCAAGCTGAGCAGAATTCAGAAGG
>NW_017122759.1:0-258 GCF_001263275.1 Habropoda laboriosa | reverse complement strand
ACATATTAAGATTTCTGATCCAACTCGCCAGTCTGTCGGACATTTTTATTATTGCGTGTCCTCCCTGCGACCCCTTGGCCGACGCTCAGATATAAAACGTGAATTATTAGCCACATGGTGTCTCCTCTAACGTCCACGATTCGACTCCGCCTTAGCGTTCAGTTTCTACCTATTATCGTCCGTTTTCGTAGAGAGTAGGTATCCGGGAAATCGAAGATGAAACAGTTAGAGGAAGGGGGAAAATTAGGCGTGCAACAT
>NW_017122758.1:0-258 GCF_001263275.1 Habropoda laboriosa | reverse complement strand
GAAAATGAGTGAGCCTTGTCGAGGACTTATGAGACAGGTTGGTGTTTCGCCAGTTAGTACATACATATGTACCTCTGGTGATGCAGTGTAGCTGGTACTGCCATATGAGGAATTTGCAATTATAAAAAGTTTGTTTTAGCCCCTATTGAATTGTATAAAATGATGATCTCAATTGTCATCGTTATTGGCAACACAGTTTGATACTTTAATTTGCAGTCTTAATATTTTTTTCATCGACTGTACATAGTATTTGTATAT
>NW_017122757.1:0-258 GCF_001263275.1 Habropoda laboriosa | reverse complement strand
GTATATTCGCTTTGTTTAACAGTATCACGGGAACAGTTTGAGCTATTGAAAAAACAAACCACAGCTTTGTATTCGGTAACAAAAAAAGGTAAGATTTCGTTGTATACAATTAGCTGAAGGAATTCATATTAAGGCCGAAATATTTAATTATCTATATTTTCGCAAACATTGTATTTCGAAAATTCGACGCCGACGTCCAGAAAACATTGCAGAATAATACTACATTTCGGGAGCGAATATCGTAGCGGTACGTTACGT
>NW_017122756.1:0-258 GCF_001263275.1 Habropoda laboriosa | reverse complement strand
TTACATACCGCATGCGGGCCTAACAGGCAAATTGGGCTAGCCTAATGCGGATCTAATATCTGCCTAACTGAAAATCTAGTCGGGGGGTTAATGCTATTTTCAATATAATTAGTAAAAAAATTCTTTATATTGCTTCCTATCGACTAAATATCGTTAGAAGTGCATTTCAAATAAAATTCTTAAAATAACAGGGATTTATTGAAAAGAAAATTAAAAAAGAAATTTGGAGTTAAGCGAGACACCCTGTAAATTATGTCG
>NW_017122755.1:0-258 GCF_001263275.1 Habropoda laboriosa | reverse complement strand
ACTCTTCGATCCGTTTATTTTTTAATAAGTTACAACGCGTACATTTCACAACGTTCCTATGCGCAATACTTTGATACAATTTTATCATACATTTAAATATTCGTACTTGAGCACTAAACGAACGTATTCTTTTCGTTAGTCCGCACATTTTTGCACCGAACACAGCCCGTTCCTCGTGAAAATCTCGAGGAAAAGTCACTGATTTCGCGACGACTTGTTCCGGTTCAGAATCCTCGACGTCCTGACAGGTGGTTTGCT
>NW_017122754.1:0-256 GCF_001263275.1 Habropoda laboriosa | reverse complement strand
CCTCTCTCTCTCTCTCCCTCTCTCTCTCTCTCTCTCTCTCTCTCTCTCTCTCTCTCTCTCTCTGTAACAATCGGGTCGATCGTTTCTCCGCGGAATCTGACTTTTTTCTGCTCGTGAATCGGCGCCGAAAGCAGTTTACATACGATGTTGATGTGTTGCATGTACAGAGTGTCTCGTGATGATTAAGTGGACGGAGTTCTATTTTTTCGTGATCATTTGTTGGCTAAAACTCAGTTTGGCCCAAATTTAGTTGAGA
>NW_017122753.1:0-258 GCF_001263275.1 Habropoda laboriosa | reverse complement strand
TTTGTAAATTTTTGTTGCAAAATATTGGCAACTAATGTCAGATTAATTTTTCGTAACAATTTCCATCTAAGAAATAGAGTACAGCATCCTAGAAATAGAGTATAAAGTCGAGAATTTTTCTGGAAACACTATACACGGGAATTGAACCAAACTTTTTCTCCGGATAGATACATTCGTGGGCTAGATGTTCCTCAAGTTTCGTTACAAAATATTAGCAACTAAAATCAGGTCAATTTTTCATAAAAATGTCTATCTAAG
>NW_017122752.1:0-258 GCF_001263275.1 Habropoda laboriosa | reverse complement strand
TCCGCCTACATCCCACTCTGCGGACCACGGGGGAGTGCTCGAGGACCTGGGGGAGAGGTTCTAAGGGATGAAAGGCCGACGATTTGCCGATGAGGTCAACTCTCCACCTTGACAAAATCCAATATAATAAGCAAAATCACCAGAGAAATCAGATTCTAAGTAAACACTCGACAATACTTGAGAGAGGCCTCGTCCGCGATATACGACGTTGTTAAACACCAAGTGTGGTCCAGTCCGCGATAATCACTACGGAAAATA
>NW_017122751.1:0-257 GCF_001263275.1 Habropoda laboriosa | reverse complement strand
AAGAAATACTATTTCCAAGCGCGACGATATAGGTGTATATTCGGTTTGTTTTACATGAACACGGGACCTTTTGATCTATTGAATATACAGACCGCACCTTTGTATTCGGTACCAAAAAAAGGTAAGATTTCGTTGGGAATATTTATATGTTGGAATTATTTCTAACGACGAAATATTTAATTATTTGTGTTATCCCCCACATCGCAGTTCGAAAATTCGTCGCCGGCGTCCAGAATGCATGGCAAAACAGTACGCCA
>NW_017122750.1:0-257 GCF_001263275.1 Habropoda laboriosa | reverse complement strand
TTTCCAAATACGATGGTGGGGGAAAATACAGAAAATTTATTATATCGACGTTAATAATAATTCTTAAAACTAAATGTGACCAACGAAATGTTACCATTTTTTAATACCCAATACAAATGTTTGCCAGATTCTTCAATATCTCACACGGTTCCCGTGTTACTGTTAAACGAACCGAATATACACCTATAACGACGCGCATCGAGATAGTATATCTCCGCGATTTTCACGTAACGTACCGGTACGATACTCGTACTCCA
>NW_017122749.1:0-258 GCF_001263275.1 Habropoda laboriosa | reverse complement strand
ATTTATTCAAATAATATGTTGAATGTTTCTAAAGTTTTTTGGCAATTTTTCGAGTGTGTTTTTAGAAGTGTTCGATTTTTTACCGTATAACAATAATTATCAGCTGCGTCATTTTTTTTTTTTTTCTAACGAGATATGAAAAATGGTTCGCGTTATTCTTTTGTCGTGAAAAGTGTTTACCTTAACGTCGATAAAAAGTTTGTAATTTCGTTGGAATTCAGACAGGGGAGAGGATGAAGCTGAAAGTTGAGGAGACTC
>NW_017122748.1:0-258 GCF_001263275.1 Habropoda laboriosa | reverse complement strand
TCTAAAGGATTGTCGATAAAAAAAATGACGTGTCAAATATTTTTTTTAGTATTAACATTATACCTACCAAAGTTTCATCAATATCGGTGATTATCACTTCGAGAAGTTCCCTTGTTAGTTACAGAAGAAGCATACCAAAAATATTGGATCAAATTGACCCATAAATTCCATAAGTGTACATGAAAGATACAATTGGCTTCCGCTAAGAAGCCGTACCAATTTTGTTCTTTTTCGTAAAAATTGCCAATGTTTTGTCAG
>NW_017122747.1:0-258 GCF_001263275.1 Habropoda laboriosa | reverse complement strand
CTACATACCATCTGCGTGTGATCTATATGCATATGTAAACGCCTATGTATGTATGCATAGAAGTACCCTTTTTCGTTATTTAGAATTTTTCGCATAAGTAGTGGAAATGGCATGGTAGACGAAAGCGCCAGAAGAAAATATTTTATTAATAATTGTTCCGTCCAGAACACTTCAAAAAGGGATAATTGTAAAACGGGCCTGATGGAGTCGCGACCGCAAGATTAACGGGGACGTCAGTAACACATACCATTGGTAAAT
>NW_017122746.1:0-257 GCF_001263275.1 Habropoda laboriosa | reverse complement strand
GTCCACAATGCATAGCAGAATCGTACGCCATTTAGAGTACGACAATTGCCGCAGTATGTTATGCGAAAGTCGCGAAGAACTACTTTCGCCTAGCCGACGTTATATATGTATAATCGTTTCGTTTAACAGTAACACGGCAGCCGTGTGAGATATTGAAGTAACAAACCACAACTTTGTTTTCGGTACCAAAAATTGTAAGATTTCGGTGGATACATTTAGCTGAAGAAATTATATTTAATGTCGAAATATTTAATTAT
>NW_017122745.1:0-258 GCF_001263275.1 Habropoda laboriosa | reverse complement strand
AAACACTGTACGAATAATGTACGACAATAACGAACGAAAGTTTTTCAAACGATTCAACTCTTGGAATGTGCAAGAGACGATACGTTACTCTGCAGCGCTTTAAATTTCTCTTGGAGAAGTAGACGCTCCACGTCTTTTTGCAAATTTTCGGAAGAGGAGTAACTTAAACGAGGACGAACATCCGAAAATTCTCCCATTCACAGACACTTCTCGGAGCTGAAGAGGAATTGTTGTAAAATGTTGCAGACTGACGCCGAC
>NW_017122744.1:0-258 GCF_001263275.1 Habropoda laboriosa | reverse complement strand
TGTCATTGCTGGCAAGGATTGAAAAGTCTGAAGTAAAAAATTCTTGCTAATTTATGAATAAAAATGTATTATATACAATGTGGCTTAAGGGTTTTTAAAAATTGTAATTATTATAGAAATGGTGACAGTTTGAAAAGGAAATGAAAAAAAAAATTGACTTCAAACGTTTCTAAAAAATTAAATAATTGACATATCGAAAAAACCTTAGGCTACACTGTAGGTAATGCATTCGCATTTATAAGTCAGAAAGAATTGTTT
>NW_017122743.1:0-258 GCF_001263275.1 Habropoda laboriosa | reverse complement strand
ACATTTCGATGTTAAATAGTGTTGCACGTGCAAAACCCTTCATTTCTGCAATGGCGAATAATCTGTTCCAAATCTCCGCTACAATAGTCGACGAGAAAATATATTTTGCTATTATACACTTCCAAGAATTACACCAAATTTTAAGTTCCCTACTTATGAAACCTGTTCTCACATTACATTTCATTTCAGAACCTTCCCTTAAGCGCGGCATAAAAAATTATCCTCGGATTTTAGTTAGGGTTGCGCACGCGAAACCCC
>NW_017122742.1:0-258 GCF_001263275.1 Habropoda laboriosa | reverse complement strand
GCGCATCAGTTGCGTCACTGCGCGGTCTTCTGCATTTGTCCGATGACTTTGGCGATTTTTTTTAGCATTGCGACACCGCGAGGTTCTTCGGAATGGGAACTGTGGGGAGGTTGAGGTTGGATTAGGTGCTGATTGGATTTCAGAATTTTCCGGGGAAGTTTGATCGTCGAGGATGGTTTTTTTGTTGAGTGTAGTTCTAATTTGAGAGAGTTCGCAATGTGAAGGTTTGGAAGAGGAGAGTTGCGACTCTGGAACGAG
>NW_017122741.1:0-258 GCF_001263275.1 Habropoda laboriosa | reverse complement strand
CAGTTGCCATACGTGGCCCAAATGGGAGTGGCCGAGCGCACGCTTAGAATGGGCATTCCTAACAGTTGCCATACGTGGCACAAATGGGAGTGGCCGAACACGCGCTTAGGTTGGGCATTCCTAACTGTTGCCACACGTGGCCCAAATGGGAGTGGCTGAGCGCACACCTAAATTAGGTGGAGTGGGGCTCTGAATCTTATATGTAGGAATATTTACAGATATCTCAGTGTCGGACGTACGCTTGCGTGAGAGCTTTCA
>NW_017122740.1:0-258 GCF_001263275.1 Habropoda laboriosa | reverse complement strand
TGGAAACCAAGTTTCCCAACACTGTCCCAAGGGTTTTTCCCTTCTGCGCACTCGGAACAACTGTTCCAGTCGTCTTAAACGATATTTTCAAAGCTCCGCTCTTTTTGGCACCTAGAACTTAGGAAAATCGCAGGGAAAAACGTGTCTTTGACTTTAACTCCTTGTCATTTTGTAGAAAAATTGTTGAAGTTTATTACGATGGTTGGGGCAGTAGCGACACTCTTAAAGATTAAAAAAGCGTTTGAATGGATTTTTTTC
>NW_017122739.1:0-258 GCF_001263275.1 Habropoda laboriosa | reverse complement strand
TGTACGACTATATTCGAGGGGATCTTCGGTGTTGTTGGTAATCGTGGTTCGATTATTTTCGTGGAGCGACGATGGGTTGATACGCTGGGCGATAGGAAAAATTTTAATTTGAACTTGTTAATTTGAAATTCTGCTTTTTGAGAAGTATGCTTGTGTATGTGAAAGTATTAATATTTTTTTGGAACACTCTGTGTATAGATAGAGAAATATATTTAGTCGATTTTATTAATTAATTTGGAGCTGCACTATCGGTCTAAA
>NW_017122738.1:0-258 GCF_001263275.1 Habropoda laboriosa | reverse complement strand
ACGATGATGCTGATGATGCTGATGATGATGATGATGATGATGAAAAACAAGAACAAGAAAAAACTAAGCAACAAAATAAAAAGAAGTCTAAGAAATATAAAAAGAAAGAAAGTAAGAAAAAAAGAATTGTTGAGTCAAAGGAAAGTGATGCAGAGGATGATATAAGCAAAGGTGAAGAGAATGATTCTGATCATAATTTTTCAAGCAATGGAGAGTTACTTAGGATGAAACCAAAAGAAGAAAGTGATGTAGATGCTA
>NW_017122737.1:0-258 GCF_001263275.1 Habropoda laboriosa | reverse complement strand
GACCGCAAATCAGTACACTAGAATATCTCTGTCGTTCCATCCTCCCCTCAGACGTTTTTCTGTCATCGTCAACTTCCGTAAAATTATCGATTTTAATTTTTCCAACGTTACGAGAATGAGCCTATCTGTTAATATTTCGTATTCTTCCAATTTTATTGTAGCATCGAAGCACACGCGTGGTGCTTCATTTTTCATAAATAAAAGACATTTGATAAATTCTATTCGATAGATTACTATTCAGAACATTTTAGAACCTTC
>NW_017122736.1:0-258 GCF_001263275.1 Habropoda laboriosa | reverse complement strand
TTCAACAGAGAAAGTAGTAAATAAATAATATTTACGTTATTTGATTTAGAAACGTAACATTTATTATTAGTACAAAGAAACTTGCGATTGTTTTTAAACTTTGTACGTTTACAGGGGTCTTGATAGAAGTATCAGGCAATTCTTTATTCTTGCTACCTTTCGGTTATTCGCGGTGAAAACACGCGTTATTAGATGAAGTATCGTTTGGCAGTGCAAAGGCGAGCGTCTGGGATCAGTGAAAATTAACGAAATACTGTA
>NW_017122735.1:0-258 GCF_001263275.1 Habropoda laboriosa | reverse complement strand
AACAGAATGCAACACTTTGCCGCAAAAATGTGTCATTCGAAGTGAGAGAGTTAATCATCGTCTTCCTTTTGTGAAAAGCACTATCCTACAATTCCAAGTCGACTTAGCAAAACATCCTCACTCGCCGAATTCAACGCCGCGAATCTTCGCGAACTGTCCAATTATCGATTTTCAGAGTCTACAGGCATTACTTCAAAAAAAAAAAAAGTCTGTAGATGTCGAAAATTACCGCATTATACACCAGCAACTGACCAGAGC
>NW_017122734.1:0-256 GCF_001263275.1 Habropoda laboriosa | reverse complement strand
AGTACGATTATCGTACTGGTACGTTACGTGAAAATCTGGAAGAAATACTATCCCCAAGCGCGACGTTATAGGTGTATATTCGTTTTGTTTAACGGTAAGACGGGGAGCGTTTGAGATATTGAAAAAACAAACATTACCTTTGCATTCGGAACAACAGAAGGTAAGATTTTGATGGGTACATTTAGTTTTAGCTACTATATTTAATGTCGAAATATTTAATTATCTGTATTTGCCCCCACCATCGTAGTTCTTATAT
>NW_017122733.1:0-258 GCF_001263275.1 Habropoda laboriosa | reverse complement strand
CATGTAGAAATACCGTTCTATCATGGGAATTGGTGCGTCACGCATATGTTAATCACGCGTTGCGAAAGTCTGATGGTTACAAGACTAAAGGGAGCCCGTTTCTTCAACTTGCTCAAGTTAGAGGTTGTGACGGTGGGAGAGATTGACGCATTTCGCAAAAGGCCTCTGTACCTATTGTTCGTCTGCGAGAGGAAAACTAGGCAAAGTGTTTACGTTCTCACTCTACTAGCTCCCCTACCATCACACGCATTGTCTTCT
>NW_017122732.1:0-256 GCF_001263275.1 Habropoda laboriosa | reverse complement strand
GTACGAATATCTCCGCAGTATGTTATGTTAATGACGTGAAGAACTACTATCGCCTAGCCGAAGTTATATGTGTATATTCGCTACGTTTAACAGTAACACGGGAACCGTTTGAGCTATTGAAAAGACAGATCACACATTTGTATTCGGTACGAAAAAAAGGTAAGATTTCGTTGTGGCCATTTATTTGTTGGAATTATTTCTAACGACGAAATATTTAATTATCTGTATTTTCCTGCGTCATCGTAGTTCGAAAATT
>NW_017122731.1:0-258 GCF_001263275.1 Habropoda laboriosa | reverse complement strand
TGACCACCGCACTAGAATCGAGCTTGGGAATAGGTCAGCGAAAGCACGCGAGTAAGAGGGAACGAGACAAGCGTGGTAAAAATATTCTAAATTATGCCTCGCTTTAAACGACGATATCCCCACGACGATCTTATCAACGCGAAGGAAAAAGTAATTTTAGGGGAGGATTTCTCGTCTTTGACACGGACATGTGTGACGTTTAATTCTGTTCTCAGGAAGAATGAAAAAAAAATCTTTTCTAAAAATCATTTCGAAAAT
>NW_017122730.1:0-258 GCF_001263275.1 Habropoda laboriosa | reverse complement strand
CTTTTCTTGGGTGAAGTGTGAAGTGTTTAACCCTTCGACACGTTCGCTGTGACAGCTTTTTTTTAGGATTTTCTTATTTCGCTGTATTTTGTTATTTTGGGCTAGGAAGGTTCGATTGGCGATTGGCGGTGGAAATATCAGGTCAACATGTAGCTAATATTCAACGAAAAATGTTAATCGACGATATTGACATGATTAATGAATCGATCCAAAGAGTAGATTTGAAAAGAACAAGTGCAACCATTTATCACCTAGAAA
>NW_017122729.1:0-258 GCF_001263275.1 Habropoda laboriosa | reverse complement strand
GAATACCATCGCGATATGAACTCGGTGAATTATGCAGATACCTTGTTATTCGCTTATTGCTTCCGTCTCCATCGTTTCGATCGCTAGTGCTGCGAATATTTTGCACCTTCGAAGGTGAAAGGCTGCTAAAATTAAACGGCATTTAACCTGACAACTTGAAACACTGTTCTATCGTAGAACGCTGCATTTGTTGGAAAAAAAATCAGGAAAAAGCATCACGTATAGATACGGTCAAAAGTAACTGTACGAGCGCAGTCG
>NW_017122728.1:0-257 GCF_001263275.1 Habropoda laboriosa | reverse complement strand
TTTAAGTGTAACCCGGGAACCGTTTGAGATATTGAAAAAACAAACCACACCTATGTATTCGGTGCCAGAAAATCGTAAGGATTCGTTGGGATCATTCAGTTGTGGGAATCATTTTTAAGGTCGATAAATATTTAATTATCTGCATTTGCACCCACCTCCGTAGTTCTAAAATTCGACGCCGTTGTCCAGAATGTATAGCAGAATCGTACGCCATTTAGAGTACGAGTATCCCCCCAGTATGTTATGTGTAATTCGCG
>NW_017122727.1:0-258 GCF_001263275.1 Habropoda laboriosa | reverse complement strand
CACGGCTCTCCCGGTCCCAGCCCCTAGTTTCTCCGTCCCTTTTCTCTCCTCTCGCTCTCTCGCCCGTCACTCTCTCTCTCTCTCTTGCCTACGATACAACCAACCCAGACATCGACTTTCTTACTTCTCTTCAGATATCCGACTGCTAACCCTGCGCTCGATTGTTTTTGCGCCTCTCTTCATCCTCTAACGCGAGCAACCTCTTCCCTCCACCGTGAACTCTCCTAGTTCGACGCAAAGCTTCCTCTTCTTACCAAC
>NW_017122726.1:0-258 GCF_001263275.1 Habropoda laboriosa | reverse complement strand
GTGTATGTATATAAATATTATTCACGGAGAGATAATGGAGGGAAAGATTGTAGTTCGGTGAAGGTGTGATCTGCGTATATGCAAGTTTTCATTCCGTATCAATTCAGTTAATCGGTTGGTTTCGTTGGATAGCTGAAGCATTTTATTCGATGTGATTGTCAGTTCAAATGTGGCATTTAGTAATGAAGTCCGGTCGAAGTATTTGAAACATATTATATTATTTAACATTATTATTTATTTTCTGCTAAATATATATTT
>NW_017122725.1:0-258 GCF_001263275.1 Habropoda laboriosa | reverse complement strand
TCCTCCCTTATTTCTATTTGCTCGTTTTAACGCGCGCGCCACTTTTGTCGAGGCTCGACGAGAAATCGTTTCTCGTATCTGATTCGAATATCGACGCCTCTGGCTGGTTATACTGAATAAAAATAAACGTGGCAGAGGGAACGCGAGAGAGAGAGAGAGAATGTTCGTTGTTTCCTAGTCGAACATCGAAATTCGACCATCCTCCATCATCACATACTTGTTCTCCTTTCTTTTTTCATTTCTGCATTTTTTTTTTTT
>NW_017122724.1:0-258 GCF_001263275.1 Habropoda laboriosa | reverse complement strand
TCGTAGATTCATTAAATTTGCCAATCTTCAACTTTCGAAAATATATCGAAAATTGGAATTAAAATTAATTTTCGTCACCGATATAACTCTTTCTATCAGATCTTGACCAAAATATGCGACTCGAGTCTGACTCGTTATCATACGGCAAGGGGTTAAAATAGAAATTTCCTCAAAGTTTGAAAACTGTTTCCAATCGTTCATTTTCACAGCTCATATAAGAGAAATCGGTGACAGCCCTCTAAGAGAGACGTTGAAGAT
>NW_017122723.1:0-258 GCF_001263275.1 Habropoda laboriosa | reverse complement strand
CTGAAACTCTAGATATAAATTTAACCGAAAAGAATTCTACAAAGTTGGTGGTACCGGAAAATTTTTATACGTAACTTAAATGATTGCAAAGAGTGAAAAAGACGGAAGAGAAATTTCTTCGATGGAAGAAATGGCAACAAATCATAGTTTCACATTTGATTTAATATTTAAGAATCCAGGATCACTTTAATTTCATATCATTGTGCATATTTAAATGCACATTAATCTCTGCTACACACACAGTAGAAAAATATACAG
>NW_017122722.1:0-258 GCF_001263275.1 Habropoda laboriosa | reverse complement strand
AAGAAGCAAATTCGAGCGATATTATTGTACGAGTGTAAACTGGGACGTTATAATTTTCTCAAACCTGACGAAGCTGTTACAGCGGTGAAATGCTGTCACGAAATCGACAAAATGCATAAAAAGTTGAAGGATTTATGTCCAATCCTGGTCAATCTAAAGGGGCCTATTCTATCGCATGACAACGCCCGACCACAGGTCTCACAAATAACCGTTCAAAAACTCAATGAACTAGGATACGAAACCTTGCCTCATCCACCG
>NW_017122721.1:0-258 GCF_001263275.1 Habropoda laboriosa | reverse complement strand
TAACTTACGCCACACTAGCTTTTCCCTTCGAATCAATCTTCGAATATTCGATTATTCGAGCAATTCAAATATTCGAATGTTCGATTATTCAGCCAATACGAATAGTTCAATGTTGGATTATTCAAGCAGTTCGATTATTCAAGAATTTCAAATACACGAATATTCGAATATTTCAAGCAATTCGAATAGTCGAAATTCGATTATTTGATTTAAGCAATTCAAATATTGAAACAGTTCGAATATTTGAATTGCTTGAAT
>NW_017122720.1:0-258 GCF_001263275.1 Habropoda laboriosa | reverse complement strand
ATTTTTATATTCGTTGATATTTCATGAGTATTCATAATGTGACGATAAATGTGACGACAAAAATTGATCATTACTAGAATAAGTTTTTGCTGGGGGTTGTTAACTTAACATTGTCAACATATTATGTTGTGTTATGTTAAAAATCGGATTTATAATCTAGACATCATCCATTTTAATTTTTGAGAATAATACTCGTATGTGTTGCATGTACACCATGAAGTACTTAATTAAGGTTATCTTTGATGATGTAAGACTCGT
>NW_017122719.1:0-258 GCF_001263275.1 Habropoda laboriosa | reverse complement strand
TGTCTGAACATCTTCTAAAATATAATTATTTACCTAGCTTACTCCACACGAGTTATTTATTTAGTATAACCCTTCAACATAATCAAAGGAGAACGCGACGTGACAGGGTATGTGCCGAACGTCGGCACCTCGGTCTGACGGCCAAATGTGACTAAATCGTTTGTCATAATCCGCCAAACCGAGGCTCCGTTGCGCCCTAATGAGGTCGCAACAAAAATTGTGTCTAAAAAAATCAAAAAACTGAGAAAAGGAATTGTT
>NW_017122718.1:0-258 GCF_001263275.1 Habropoda laboriosa | reverse complement strand
TGGAAATTCAAACGGGGAACAACGTTGAAGAAATCAAAGCACAGTGGCAGATTTCGCGGAAATTCTGGCCAAACGTGATACGTATTAATCTGACTCTAAAATGACGATGTACCTTTTTAATGTTAAATACTGAGTATGCAAATAATTTGGATCGAATATAAACACGACGATAAATACCAATAAGTAATAAGAATGTAAAGTACGCGCAATTTTATGTGCTTCTTAATATTTATCATGAAATATTAATTAATTACATTC
>NW_017122717.1:0-258 GCF_001263275.1 Habropoda laboriosa | reverse complement strand
GATTTTTTTTCTCTCTTCGTTTCCTCTACTATTCTTGCAAACTGATTTTGGAAGAGGAGGGTGGAGAGTGGTGTACTTGGGAGTTCGGGAAATAATTGTCGCGTATGTTAGGAATTTTTTTGGAAAATCGAATGAAATGGGGTGAATTGAAATCGAGTAAATTACACTTGGCAATTTTTTTGGAAATTTGAGTAGAATGGGGTGAATTGAAATTGTGAGAGAGGAAATTGGATTAATCACACTTGTCAGTTTATGCAA
>NW_017122716.1:0-258 GCF_001263275.1 Habropoda laboriosa | reverse complement strand
ATACTTTGATCGTTTCAAATTACACCGTCAAGAAAATGATTCCTTGTACATGGGTGAATTGTGAATCGTGAAATCGTTTTTAAACGGACACTGATAACCAGTTTCGAGCCTCAATAGGCACTAGAGAAAACCATTTTTGGTGATTAATAAAGTAGCAAATATTATTTTCGAAGGTGATTGAAGCGCGTCGTTTCATTTCACTGATAATCTACGTTGACAGTATTTTGCAAAGTCGAGAACTTTTAGTAGCTAAAACGG
>NW_017122715.1:0-258 GCF_001263275.1 Habropoda laboriosa | reverse complement strand
CGGCACTAAACGACGTCGAATCACATTTAAAGACCGATGCCTTTTACCTAAATAATAACATTTTCGTGCAAAAAAACGAAGACCACCTTGGAATCTCGAAGGTAAGTTCAGCTAGAGAGGCTAAGTTTTTTTTTTTTGAAACGAGCTATAGTTTGGGAAATAATTGCGTGCGAAACTTCAAATGGAACACTCGGTATTATCATCGTATCATCCTGGGGAAATTTACTTCGTGGACAATGTTACGTTCTTCTGTTTCCT
>NW_017122714.1:0-257 GCF_001263275.1 Habropoda laboriosa | reverse complement strand
AAGTCGTCGTCGAAGTCGTCGAAGTCGTCGAAGTCGCCCAAGTCGTCGAAGTCGTCGAAGTCGACGAAGTCGTCGACGAAGTCGTCGAAGTCGTCGTCGAAGTCGTCGAAGTCGTCCTCGAAGTCGACGAAGTCGTCGAAGTCGTCGAAGTTGAAGTTGAAGTTGAAGTTGACGTTGAAGTTGAAGACGAAGACGAAGACGAAGTTGAAGTTGAAGTTGAAGACGAAGTTGAAGTTGAAGACGAAGTTGAAGTTGAA
>NW_017122713.1:0-258 GCF_001263275.1 Habropoda laboriosa | reverse complement strand
ACCAGTAAGATTCGAGAGACAGTATTTGTTCATGTTCTTCATTTTTTGTGTGTCTGAGAAGCACACTTCGAGCTTAACGTGAGACATTGTCTGTGTCTGGAAGAGGTTAACAATCACGGCCAGACGAAGATTCTTTTCTTTATCACGCAGGGACAGTATCGACTTTGACGACGACACGTTGTCGACGGTGGCACACTCTGCTTTGCCAACGCGTCGACGAGAAAAAATAGAGTAAAATAGGTCCAATCATGTGCTACC
>NW_017122712.1:0-258 GCF_001263275.1 Habropoda laboriosa | reverse complement strand
AGGCTGAGGATTGCTAAGTGTAATTAATCTCTGGCAGATTAGCTTTTGTTACCTGATTCAGTATATCATATGCAATCATATGCATAGTCAGTAGGTTAAAGGGTTAACAACTCTATTTATGCAGTTATAAGCACTGATTTTGATGAAACTTTGGTATTTATGTAGTAGTTCTCGACAAAAATATTCGACGCGTAATCTTTTATGTTAGCAATTGTTACAGTGAAGGGGTGTAAGTTGTAAGTAGTGAATGTATTTATT
>NW_017122711.1:0-258 GCF_001263275.1 Habropoda laboriosa | reverse complement strand
CTTACGCCACCGACGAAATCAAAAAAGATGTCGAGAGACAATTGAAGAAGCCCATCACCGTACACCAGATGGTCAAGACCGAGCTTGACGGAACCCGTCATCCCCTCCCTCTATACGTGCTAGTCACCCCACCGGACATCACTATAAACCACCTGAGAGCCCTCGAGGCTATTGTTTACCACAAATGCACGTTCGAAAAATATGCAACAAAATCAGCAGTCACCCAATGTTACCGCTGCCAATTATTCGGCCACTCCA
>NW_017122710.1:0-258 GCF_001263275.1 Habropoda laboriosa | reverse complement strand
AATATTCGATTTACAGGAAGAAGAGATCTACTCACGGTCAAGATAGCTCAATTTGTTAGAGCAGCCGGCTGGGAAACGGGAAGATCCGGGTTCGAATCACGGTGCAGTAAACCACAGTTGCCCTCCTCCTCTTTTTCTCCTGTGGGATAGAGAGTAAAAGACTTTATAGTGTCTTTTATTTCTCCATAAGATCCTTCCCTTCCACGTAGCGAACGTAAGCAAAACGCGGATCTTCTACGCTTTGTGCTCTGCACTCGC
>NW_017122709.1:0-258 GCF_001263275.1 Habropoda laboriosa | reverse complement strand
TTTTATCACCAACAGCCCATATGAACCTACACAACAAACTCCTAACATAACATCAAAGAAACATAAACTTGATAACAGCAAAAATTCCCTCAAAAGAATAAAAAGGATCCAACGACAGCCCTAAGATTAACCTCTTCCCCTCCTTATCCCTAATCTCCAAAGCAACCCAATTAACTCCCTAAAAGCCATCGATTCAACGCACCCTGCAGCATCAATTCTGCAATAATTCATCGTCGACCAATAACTCATCCTTCCAAT
>NW_017122708.1:0-258 GCF_001263275.1 Habropoda laboriosa | reverse complement strand
GTGCCTATATGGAAAATGATTGCGACGTTTCGTCGAACGTTAACGTTGCAAGAAAGTTTATCGCGGATTTAAAGAAACGTTTTACTCGTATTTACCTGTAATCTGTGGAAATCGTTGCACCGTGACAGGTACAATGCTTGCATTCGTATGATTATACTGTTCGAACCCAACGATAGTGCACTCACACCTATTGTGTTTTGAGAAATTACAAATTTTTCACCGATGAAAGATAAAATATTTCCGTGGAAAGTAGGTATC
>NW_017122707.1:0-258 GCF_001263275.1 Habropoda laboriosa | reverse complement strand
TAATTGTATACGCACGCAGTGGATTTTCAAACACGATTTTTTCAAAAACTAAGCTTCTGATGACACAAATCTTATTCTATATTTTTTTTTATTTTTCATGAGGAATCACCTCGTGAATCACCTTGTACAGAGAATTACAAAAAGCAAGTACATACAATAATATCTCCCACATTGTCGCTACTCGAGCTCCCCTCACACTGTCGCCTAGCTGCTCCTACGCCTGTTATCTTTCTCGGAGTCAATCAAGCATGCGAGATG
>NW_017122706.1:0-257 GCF_001263275.1 Habropoda laboriosa | reverse complement strand
ACAGTACCTGGATTTAACTAGTATATTAATGACCTTGCCCGTGTTCCAGCCGATTAGCGTCACCAATCCAAAGAGCGACGAGAATCATTGTTTTCTCCACGACCCATCACCGGAGACGGTAAGGCCCTCGGTTTGTCCTTTTTCGACACTTCATCTTTTCTCTTCTTGCACTGCTTGCTCCATACTTGCCGTACGAACTGCGTCTGTGGCTATAGAGATTGTACGTATGATCTTATCGCAGAGTGACTGAAACATAG
>NW_017122705.1:0-257 GCF_001263275.1 Habropoda laboriosa | reverse complement strand
TTATGTCATATTTAGGGCTTTTCTATACTATATATTTTAAATTTATGTTTATTAAGTAATATATCATTTGAACGCGTAAACGTCGCTCTATCATATAAGCGATACACTTTTGTTTCTTACCGTCATTTGTTCTGAGTGTTAGGGATTGGGTTTATGACATGGACGCCTGTTTACGCTATTTTTGAATGCGCCCTTTTTTTTTCTTCGCGTTAATTAATTTTTCTTTCAAATTGGCCACGAAGCCCAGGAAGCGTTTT
>NW_017122704.1:0-257 GCF_001263275.1 Habropoda laboriosa | reverse complement strand
AGCTGACCTCCCTGTACTCTCCTCTCTCAGAGGCGACCGGCGGATAGTCCAGCTGTTCTCTCCGCACCACCAGAAGTACTGGGCAATCCTCTCCGACCTTCCTCAGGCGCCCGGGTGACCTCCCTGTACTCTCCTCTCTCAAAGGCGACCGGCCGATAGTCCAGCCGTTCTCTCCGCACCACCAGAAGTACTGGGCAATCCTCTCCGACCTTCCTCAGGCGTCCAGCTGACCTCCCTGTACTCTCCTCTCTCAGAGG
>NW_017122703.1:0-257 GCF_001263275.1 Habropoda laboriosa | reverse complement strand
CAAAATAAAGAGAAAGCAGTCGTTTGCAGTATTTCAAAACGTCTCCGTGGCAAGAAAACAACTGCTTTGCAGCGATTCTTCTTGAAAACACGTTTTACGTGGCGATTCATGCAAAATAAAGAGGAAACAGTCGTTTGCAACAGCTCAAAACGTCTGTGTCGCGCGTAAACTGTAGTTTTGCAGTTTAGCCACTTTGAAACACGTTTTACGTGGCGAAACGTACCAAATAAAGAGAAAGCAGTCGTTTGCAATTGTTC
>NW_017122702.1:0-257 GCF_001263275.1 Habropoda laboriosa | reverse complement strand
ACGCCACTGAGACTGGATAGAAGCGTACTCACCACCTCTCTCTACGACTGTGATTTAAAAAATGGTAATGGTGTTGGCGGAATGTAGTCGTGCTTTAAGCTGTTGCGTTCAACAATCACCGAACTGGTTTGTTCCTTTGGTTTGCTGGAAATGGTAGATAGGCTAGTGTTCTTGGATTGATCGTGATAGACATGGTGTTTCCTTTATTCTGAAACATTGGAATATCTCGCGAGAGAGTGAACTTATCGACAAAGTGT
>NW_017122701.1:0-257 GCF_001263275.1 Habropoda laboriosa | reverse complement strand
CAGTTTTGTGAATTCTTCACGCTATAATCTACACCTTTATGTGTATTTTATTCGGACTTCGAGGCGAGAAATATTTCTTCTTATCGAATGAAAATTTCATTTTCTACAACTAAAACGAAAATTTTTGTGAAACATGGTTGTCGTCGATAAGCGATTATAACGACATTAATAGTGATTGTGCTTGACATTAATAGTGACATAACTCAAAAAATGTAAATTTCACAGGAAAAGCAGTTTCAAGTTTGCATCTGATTATA
>NW_017122700.1:0-257 GCF_001263275.1 Habropoda laboriosa | reverse complement strand
ATAGTATGGAAAAATCCAGCGTATAATCGAAACCGTGTTGTTTCAGGGAGCACTGTATATCCTTTTTTTTCTACAACATCTTGCAGCAGACATTGATGTGCATTTAAACATTTAGTCTCTAAAAATTTATAACCAAATATGAAACTTCCTTTCATTTTTTGCCATTTAACAAATGTTTCAACACAGATGATCTTAAAAAAAAGAAACAAAACAAAACATTCACCCTTCGAAACCGTTTAAACTAGTTACAAAAATTC
>NW_017122699.1:0-257 GCF_001263275.1 Habropoda laboriosa | reverse complement strand
TCCCCCTTCCATACCCTATTTTCCCGCGGATTTTGTTACGATTGTAATCTGGTAGTGATGTGCCTTCAACGTTATAAAATATTTATGAAAATAGTACTTTAAGTCGAAAAATTTTCGCATTTGTATATAATATCTTATTCTTCAACTTTGTATATATTTAATGCGTGCCTATCGTTACTCTTCGTATCACTTGTGTTTGCGTAATAAATTATTGCTAGGTTATAATTATGCATCACTGACAGATTCGTCGTCGATCT
>NW_017122698.1:0-257 GCF_001263275.1 Habropoda laboriosa | reverse complement strand
TCGTTAAAACGGACGAGAAATGTTTAATAAACGACGATGAAAAATTCCCTTATTTCCTGGTTACGAGGCATTTTTTTTTTTGCACAGCGTATCTGTTCGACGTTCTATTTTAACAGGTGCTTTAAAATTTAACTCTACTTTCGTATTTTTGCAAGTAGTATCGTTGCAATAAAAATGGAAGATAAAATATCGAGTATCGATCGATACGAGATTGCAAGTGGTTGTAACAATGAGTGGAAAAAAGTATTGTTAAAAAT
>NW_017122697.1:0-257 GCF_001263275.1 Habropoda laboriosa | reverse complement strand
AACTTTGAAATTCACGCTTTTCGAATTCGACTTGAATATTCAGTCAGATAAACAAAGCCAGACAAATATTTCCGTTTTTTTTTTCTTTCTTTAATCACGGTGAAAGTTATGTAGCAAACCTTTGCTACAAAATTCGTTGCGATTATTAATTCCACGGGTGTTACTTTGTAAGTTTTTTTTTCTTCTTTCGATTTGATTGAAGATATTGCTCGAAGGAAAACGTTCGTTCCTTTCGATGTTCACGATGCATCAAAACT
>NW_017122696.1:0-257 GCF_001263275.1 Habropoda laboriosa | reverse complement strand
AAGGTCAATATTACCGTTCCTCGATAACTGTTGCCTTAAAGATACGATCGTTGTACATTCTAGTGACGAGCGAAATTTATTTTCTTAAAAAGAACAATTCTGATAACATTGAAATTTTACGACAGGGTTACCTTTTGATACAGTAGGTTAACTATAAGAGTTCTCTGTTCTCGGTTAATCAGATTTGGCGAACCTGAAGCACTTGTCGAACTTCGACGTGAAGAGTATCGTTCGCGATAAAGAGAAAAACGTGTGTT
>NW_017122695.1:0-257 GCF_001263275.1 Habropoda laboriosa | reverse complement strand
CATTACATTAGTGCTATCCTTGTCTACTGCTATTCCTTTCCTTGTCTGATGCATTACTCTAGCTCTATCCTTGTCTATCGATATTCCTTTCCTTGTCTGATGCATTACTCTAGCTCTATCCTTGTCTATCGCTATTCCTTTCCTTGTCTGATGCATTACTCTAGCCCTATCCTTGTCTACCGCTATTCCTTTCCTTGTCTAACGCATTACACCAGTCCTATCCTCGTCATCCCTATTATATTTGATACTTATACTCA
>NW_017122694.1:0-257 GCF_001263275.1 Habropoda laboriosa | reverse complement strand
CTACTCCGCTACTCGATGAAATTACGATAGCTATTTTACCCTTTTGTCTTTCACGCTTTCGTCGCCGGTACGGGTGTATTTTAACGAACCTCCGGATCTCGGGATTAATAGGGGCTTTTCGGGGATTTGTGCTAGATAGTTGACTCGCGGGAAATTATATGTATTTGAATGAAAATTTTACGTTAGCTTTTACGTTGTTTATCACTTCAACTCTGCGAACTTTCAGCGTTCTCCGCCGTTTTGGATTTAGAGGGGGA
>NW_017122693.1:0-257 GCF_001263275.1 Habropoda laboriosa | reverse complement strand
CTGAACTACTTATTTTCCTGACTATGCATCTAAGCGTCAACTATTTACTGTTTTAGTGCTACATTAAATAAGAAGTAAATTTGACAATCTTCAGTTTTATAAATTAAATCAAAAGTTAGAATTAAAATGAATTTTTCTTACCGATATAACTGTTTTTATCAGATGTTGAGCAAAATCTGGTACGAGTCCGACTCGTTACACGGCAACGAGTTAACGTACAAGACGGGGAGAGTATATTGTCAAACAGAAAAAAGACG
>NW_017122692.1:0-257 GCF_001263275.1 Habropoda laboriosa | reverse complement strand
TAATATCTAATGAACGTCAAATTACGTCATCGGGGTGAATTATGTTATTGGGGTAATTTCAACGTCAAAGGAAATCCGTTTCTTATTCGTCCGTACGTGGCAGCTTCCGGGAGCGTGTTACCCCTTGGAAATGAGATTCGTGGGGTAGCGTTCGAATTTCTCCGTTTATTGAGTGAAAGTGCCATTGTACGGTACACTTGAAAATTTCGGCAATATTCGAGATTTTTTTCGGTGTGTATAATGAACAACGGTGTGAA
>NW_017122691.1:0-257 GCF_001263275.1 Habropoda laboriosa | reverse complement strand
GTACCATCACCACTACCATTGCAGTCGGAGTCCTTTGTTCGAGAATCGACGATGGGACCGGTCCTCGTATTCGACAATTTTCTCAGACTCGCGGATACGAGTTTTTCTACCGCCGTATAAATGAGGATTTCAGGACAGTAGTGGCCAAACCTTACAAAAATTCGTTTTCAGATTGTGGGTAATAAAGTTATTGACGTTTTACAGTGTTTTTTTTATGTTTTTAAAAGGGTATTTAGGCTACTGTAGAATTGAAGATT
>NW_017122690.1:0-257 GCF_001263275.1 Habropoda laboriosa | reverse complement strand
GTCCTGGTCTCTTTTTCTCAAGCGGACAACAGACTTTTTCACTTCCACTTCGACTACGATTTTCTAAGCGTAAAGACGTCCTTCCGCGCCGAAGAAATAAAACACGTTTAAGTAAATTCACAGTGAACAATGTTTATTTAACCCATTAATCCAATACCGTCGTTCGATCGTTTCTCGAGAAGTGGAGGGAGTGCGAATGTTCGGGGGAGAATGGAAGCAGTGCGCGGTGAAAATGACAGCGTGGGGTGAGATTTGGG
>NW_017122689.1:0-256 GCF_001263275.1 Habropoda laboriosa | reverse complement strand
CGAACTACGATGTGGGGGAAAATACAGATAATTGAATATTTCTACGTTAAAAATAATTCCTAAGATAAATGTGACCAACGAAATGTTTCCATTTTTTGATATCGATTACAAATGTGTGCATTGTTATTCAAAGCTCTAACAGTTCCGGTGTTACTGTTAAACGAAGCGAATATACACGTATAACGTCCCGCTTGGAGATAGTATTTCTTGGCGACTTTCACGTAACGTATCGGTATGATACTCGTCCTCCAAATGG
>NW_017122688.1:0-257 GCF_001263275.1 Habropoda laboriosa | reverse complement strand
TTCTTACTTTATTTTAATTGTCAGCGCAGCTTATGACACGGACGAGCCAAAGCGGCTAGTTTTGAGGTTAGGACGTCACTTATTATTAGCGTGTATTTTGAGGATTAAAATATATTCTGGCCAGGGAAAGTTAGGTTCATAACACAGAGTTTTTAGAAGGTTGTTTCTGTCGTCCTTAATAGCCTGAAAATGTATCATAAAATGGGCATTTCGAAGAGTGAATCAGAATTCAATTGTAACGGTGAAGAGACCGAAGC
>NW_017122687.1:0-257 GCF_001263275.1 Habropoda laboriosa | reverse complement strand
AGTCTTACGTGCTATGGTCAACGTCGGTATGTCTGACGTTGATCTGTCTTAGGAATCTACCTTGTTGGATATTGGCCTTTGTCACGTCTCGGCGTGACGTTGGGAGACGTTTAGCACGTCAACGAGTCCCCAACTGACTAATTCTTTTTGCCCTCGCGGCTCGTTCGTCCGCGACTGACAGGGATGCGGTTGCAATGTTTCAGTGCCCGAGTGCGGTATACTCAAGGATCTTACCTTTGCTTGTCTGAAGAATCCAG
>NW_017122686.1:0-257 GCF_001263275.1 Habropoda laboriosa | reverse complement strand
AAAACGATCAATGGCTCGTTTAACGATGATTCGAAAAAGGTATTTTTACTTCGCCGATTATTTCAAGCCTGTCTTGCCTTTAGCACTTGTTATACGATGTTAGTTACATACGATGATAGTTACTTGTTATACGATGTTATTCGAGCTGCAATAAAAATTAACGATAGCTGGCAACAGTAATCGCAAAAGTATTGCAAGTAAGGATTATTATGAGAAAATTTGTGACAAGTAATGGTAGTAATACTACTTATTATAAT
>NW_017122685.1:0-257 GCF_001263275.1 Habropoda laboriosa | reverse complement strand
TAACATGTCTAACCAATTGGGATAATGCAGGATTGATTCCTGTAAAAAGAATTTTACGAGGTGGTGTTGAAGTGAATATGAAAAAACCCAATATGCTTCAACATACTGTTTCTTAAGGAAATCCTTGAAATGGTAGCGAAAACTATTTTTTTGGGACCTAGAAATATGTTTAATCAATTCATATATTCTGTATGAAACAATAAAGAAAAAACAGAGAAAAGAACAGCCGATTAGTCATCTGCGATATGTGAAAACCT
>NW_017122684.1:0-257 GCF_001263275.1 Habropoda laboriosa | reverse complement strand
AAGGATATATTTCCTGCGTATAGCTCATTGAACTAGGAGACTTCGACGGGCCAAAAATAGCGGCGCTGTGCGCGCAATTCGACGCTTTTGTCACGGTGAGAGAGAAATACAGGTGACAGGATATGGAGCAGTATCATTTGTGAATTGAGTGACATTGAAAAGTCATCTCTTTCGAGACTTATGGAGTGTTTTTAAAAGTAAAGAAAGGCTGCTTAGATCGATAGAAGAGCATACAGGATCATTTTCAAAGTGACAAG
>NW_017122683.1:0-257 GCF_001263275.1 Habropoda laboriosa | reverse complement strand
TCACCCTCGATACCCTATTCCGATATCTCATTTCGAAGGGAAATTCCTTTAACGTACAGGTGGTGTAATTTCAGAAAAACGCAAAATAGTGAATACAAAAATCGCTCCGTTGTAAACATCTTTTTCTCTAACACAGTATCGGAAATAGGTTATTGAAATGAAACAGTCTTTTGTAAGACTAAGGAATTACAGGTGCTTAAAATAACTGATGTCAAAATAACGTCGGTTCGATGACTATGTGCGATATTGTGCGGGTC
>NW_017122682.1:0-257 GCF_001263275.1 Habropoda laboriosa | reverse complement strand
TTCGATGAGAACATTTATTTGTAGGGAATATTTTTTATGACGAAATATTTAGTTGTCTGATTTTCCCCACCACCGTAGTTCAAAAATTCGACACCGATGTCCCGAATGTATAGCAGAAATGTAATCCATTTCGAGTACGAGTATCTTACCGGTACGGTACGTCAAAGTCGCGAAGAACTACTATCACCTATCCAACGTTATATTTGTATATTCACTTCGTTTTACAGTAACACGGGAACCGTGGGAGATATTGAAGA
>NW_017122681.1:0-257 GCF_001263275.1 Habropoda laboriosa | reverse complement strand
GTTGTAGAAAATAGAACCTAAAATAAAAACTTAGTGTTTCAATCAAGAAACTGGTCCTTCGAAACCTTAGAACATTAGTCGGCACACACGTGCAGAAACCGGCAAAGCTTGAACGATCGAAAGATCAATCGCAAGCCCTAACACAAATAGTATCACTTGATTTCTTCCCGCAATTAAACATTAATGATCTATGCTTGTATTCATCCGGATCCTATCAAATAAAACAAGCTCCAGGATATTATGCTGACCACTTAAAT
>NW_017122680.1:0-257 GCF_001263275.1 Habropoda laboriosa | reverse complement strand
AACGGTGCGAGAAAATTTTCAAAGCGCCGATAGCAGTGAAAGGGTTAATGATAACTAAATTCAAGCGTATCGGTATAATTGTTCGACAAAGTGACTTTGCCTCGCTTAATTTGTTCTTCCTGTATCAGTCAATTTCTTTACGGTAGCTATTAATCCTTGGTTCTCCCATCAATATGTAAAATTCTAATCGACCGTAATTTCTTTTTTCGAGAACCAAAAAAAATCGAAACGGTTAACATATGTAAGGAGAATTTACG
>NW_017122679.1:0-257 GCF_001263275.1 Habropoda laboriosa | reverse complement strand
TTGTAATTTGGTGCTTTTCTTTGAAACTGCATTAAACAATCGCTTGACTGTATACTCGGCTTGCCATATTTAAATTAGCCATGGAGGAAATGCGATGCCATCGTTATCTTATTTCTACATTTGTCTCTCCCGTAAATATGGCGGACGAGAATGAAGAGGGCTCTGAAAAAATTGCCAGGAAACTAGCTAAGACACACCATTCAAGGACATTCGAACGGAGGAAATTTTCGAGGAGACGTTAGTTGAATAGAATCTTA
>NW_017122678.1:0-257 GCF_001263275.1 Habropoda laboriosa | reverse complement strand
GGGTTAATTCGTAGCTACCTTTTGCAATATAAGCGATCTTGTTTTTCACGAAATGACAGCTTGTTTAAAAGTCCCGTTTGAACTTTTCTCTTTTTATTTTGCAAACGGCACCTCCGTTTCTTACCACATTGCGAAACGCTCAGTTCTTTTTCTCTTTCTCTCATTTTACGTAATAAACACGTTGTCAAAAGACTGCCTGATTGATTCTTGTACAAACACGGGATCCACGAAACGTTTATGGTGGCGAGAAACCAGAA
>NW_017122677.1:0-257 GCF_001263275.1 Habropoda laboriosa | reverse complement strand
ATCTACAAAACGTATGTTTGAAATTTTCGTTACAAGCTCAGGTAAAAAAGTTGTAAACCGTGACATTTACAATTTTCTTCGTGATTCCCACAAAAATTTTATACACGTCATCTAGTATACTAATCCTTCTAACTTCTCAAAAAAAACTCAAATCGTTTGATCCAATTTAGAAAAAGTTATACTGTTCTAAATAGTGTCCGAATATTAGTAACACTGTGTATTCAAACGAAAGTTTCCCTATCAGGTAGTACTCACGT
>NW_017122676.1:0-257 GCF_001263275.1 Habropoda laboriosa | reverse complement strand
AGCCTATAGGCGATGGATTCTGCGAATTATGGACTCTATGAACCCTGAGGATTGTGGACTCTAAGGACTCTGGATTCTATAGGCAATTGACACTATGTACTCTACGGACCCGGAGGATTGTGGACTCTGGACTCTACGGACTTTGGAGTCTATAAGTGATGGACTCTGTGAATTATGGACTCTATGGACTTTGGACTCTACGGACCTTGGACTCTATGTACATTGGACTCTACGGACTTTGAACTCTATGGACTTTG
>NW_017122675.1:0-256 GCF_001263275.1 Habropoda laboriosa | reverse complement strand
TTTATTTTCCATGTTTCGCCGAGTAAAACGAGTTCTATGGTATATAAACTGAAATACTGCTGTCTTCTCGAGACAATCCACGTTATGCAGTACTACAAACGACTGCTTTCTTTTTTTTTTGTATATTTTGCCACGTAAAACGTGTTTTAACGAACGTAAACTGAAATACTGCTGATTTCCCGCGACAGCGCAGGTTTTGCAGTGCTACAAACGACTGATTTCTCTTTATTTTGCATGTTTCGCCACGTTAATCGTG
>NW_017122674.1:0-257 GCF_001263275.1 Habropoda laboriosa | reverse complement strand
CACCCAACCTTGTCCATCCTTTGGAGAACGGCGTATATATCACGTACGCTGAAGGTTCCAATCCTGTCGGATTACTTGTCAACAACGTATCACCCTCATACGGTGAACGTTTCGACCGATCCACAAACCCAAACAAATATTACGCTCCGTGTGAGGACACGACAAGCGTAACCCCGTAACAATAATATTAAAAGAACAAGATTTTCTAATAAAAACGCCTGTAGTTTGCCTACAATTTCTGTAGTTTCCAGAGCCTA
>NW_017122673.1:0-257 GCF_001263275.1 Habropoda laboriosa | reverse complement strand
CCCCACTTCGTAGTTGGAGAATTCGCCGCCGGCGTCCAGAGTGCATTGCAGAACCGTACGCCACTCAGAGTACGAGAATTGCCTCAGTATGTTATGTGAAAGTCTCGAAGAACTACTATCTCCAAGCTCGACGTTGTAGGTGTATAGTCGCTTCCTTTAACATTAACACGGGAACCGTTGGAGCTATTGAAAAAACAAACCACAGCTTTGTATTCGGTATCGAAAAAAGGTAAGATTTCGTCGGTCACATTTAGTTT
>NW_017122672.1:0-257 GCF_001263275.1 Habropoda laboriosa | reverse complement strand
TAGTTGATCTCTTAAATAGGCTGTATCAATTTGGCACTAACCTATTGAAGCAACCTGTATAACGTAGCAAAAAGGGTCAGTTGTTGTTTCTGTACATATAGGTATATATTAGTACACTTGTATATAAAATAAGCAGTGAAAAATGTATAATCTAGATCTGATATGATCTTTTATGTTAACACAATAGACAATATAAACAATGAAAAACAATGATATTCTTTCACTCTAAATCTCATAAAATTTCAAATAATCCAATA
>NW_017122671.1:0-257 GCF_001263275.1 Habropoda laboriosa | reverse complement strand
GTAAGTTCATCGACTGTGTTACGATTAAGCGGCGAACTTTCTATACGTCGATCCGGTTCCCGTGGTAATAACCACGTGTTAATCTGAAAATTCGCATTACGATTCCTCGTGCTTCGGCAACCGACAATTAATCCACTCGTCGTTTATTCAATTTTTTTCTCCGACTCTGTTCGCGATTTCTCGACCAAATCTATGCCCGATTTATTCGACCGGCGCCGATTAGGGTAATCGATGTCGCGTTCCATTTCACTCGTGAA
>NW_017122670.1:0-257 GCF_001263275.1 Habropoda laboriosa | reverse complement strand
CATTTTACGTGGTGAAATATGCAAAATAAAGAGAAAGCAGTCGTGTGAAGTACTGTAAAACGTGGTTTGTCGCGTAGAAAGCAGCAGTATTTCAGTTTATATTCGTAAAAACTCGTTTTACGTTGGAAACTTGCAAAATAAAGAGAAAAATTAGTGTACTGTACTGCAAAACGTGGTTTGTCGCAAGAAAACAACAGTACTTCAGTTTATTTTCGTTAAATCACATTTTATGTGGCGAAACATGCACAATAAAGAGA
>NW_017122669.1:0-257 GCF_001263275.1 Habropoda laboriosa | reverse complement strand
AAGATTACAACTGGTGTCGCCATAGCTAAAAGTGTCATATTTCTGTAAATATTTTCTAACAAAAATACAATTCTTTCCCAATTTTCGGAAATTTGTAACAAAGCAACATCACCCGATCGTCTCATTAAAAAGAACGTCAGTATATAAATCAAACATTTCTGCAATCTGAGCTCAAGAACTTTTGTTAGAAACTGTAAAATAACTTCATATTTAAGAAGTACACAAAATTTACAATTTACAATAAATTGGCTCATAGA
>NW_017122668.1:0-257 GCF_001263275.1 Habropoda laboriosa | reverse complement strand
GCAAATCGATCTCTGCTTAAATACTTTCCTACACAAAACAAACAATTTCGTCGTTCTTTGTCCCACAACGCCTAATTTGATCTAACAGACATTCTTTTCCAAAATCAATATTGAAAACTTTAACTTGTTCATTCGCTGCCTCGCAAATCGATCTCTGCTTAAATACTTTCCTACAAAAAACAAACAATTTCGTTGTTCTTCGTCCCACAACGCCTAATTTGATCTAACAGACATTCTTTTCCAAAATCAATATTGAA
>NW_017122667.1:0-257 GCF_001263275.1 Habropoda laboriosa | reverse complement strand
TTGACGCAGCCAGCGACGCGCAGGCTAAACGTCTCGAAATCGACTTACCTGGAAGTCGAGGACGTTATTTCTGACGATCGCTGGGAATTTCTAATTTCTCGCTTATTTATAGCCGCGGTCCGGCCGTTTTTCACCGATACTCCTCGTCCTTTGTTCCTATTTCTATTTTTCTTGGAGACTTCCACTTGGAACAATTTTCTTTACGATTTCCTGCGTCCTTAGAGCGACTCTTTTATCGAGCTTCTTTATCCTTTGTT
>NW_017122666.1:0-257 GCF_001263275.1 Habropoda laboriosa | reverse complement strand
TTTCGCGAGGTCGTAAATCCCGCTTACACTCTATGTGACGGTACAGGTTTGCTGCCCAATTGAAAAACTGATCTCTTTTGATGGTTCCAATTAAAATGCGAGAATTTAGAGAATTTTATTGTCCCGGCTGAATTTACAACTGTTGATGAGAAATATGGTATGAGCGAATGAGGCGAATTTTGTATTGTACTGTGTTTGGCTGGGTTGGGTTCACTGCGAGAGCGAGACTCCAAGCGCTGGTCAGAGAATGAACCGTG
>NW_017122665.1:0-257 GCF_001263275.1 Habropoda laboriosa | reverse complement strand
ATTGTTGCACCAACCAAAACCATCAGAAAGCCCAATTTAGGAAAAATTGATTACTTGCAATTAGACTGCGGACTTTTATGCAAATTCGTATTTTTATGAATATAACTTAAAAAAATAGCAGCTAGATAGGCAATTTTTTTATTCGCTAAATATTACAACGAGTACCATATTTTCGGTTTATTTATACATTTTTCCTTATTGTGCACAATTCTGTGTACTTTCGTGTCTTCAAATTTTCCACGAGTGCATAAAAATCC
>NW_017122664.1:0-257 GCF_001263275.1 Habropoda laboriosa | reverse complement strand
GCTGGACCAAAATCTGTGGCAAGAGGCTGACTCGTTGTTATAGGGCAAGGGGTTAACGAGATTCGAACGATTTGGAGAAAATTGTTTAGACAGGTTAGACAAGGGAGATCCTCAAACCTCTCTTTGTAACCCTTTCGATAAAGGTTTGAACAGTGTTCTCTTTGCTATTACTCTACGTCTTAATCAGTGAATTGTATGTCAGAGCGTGATTGATAAAGAAATACAATTTTCTTTTAGATTGATTAAAGGGACTCTAA
>NW_017122663.1:0-256 GCF_001263275.1 Habropoda laboriosa | reverse complement strand
TAACACGGGACCTTATGAACTATTGAAAAAACAGACCACACCTTTGTATTCGGTACCAAAAAAGATAAGATTTCGTTGGTCACATTTAGTATTAGGAATTATTATTAACATCAAAATTATTAATTACCTTTATTTTCCCCCACCATCGTAGTTCGAAAATTGGATGCGGGCGTCCAATATGCATAGCTGAATAAAATACCATTTAGAGTACGAATATCGCCTCATTATGTTATGTTAATGTCGCGAAGAACTACTC
>NW_017122662.1:0-257 GCF_001263275.1 Habropoda laboriosa | reverse complement strand
CAAAGAGCACGTCACAGGGACGTGAACTGTGCGAGCAAACAAACGGAGGGTGGACAGGAACCGAAACGTTCGTGTCACCGTGGCCGAAATGTTGGCAGACGTTTGCACAGCTCGCTAATGTAATATCGTTTGTCCGCCAAGTATCGAATGTTCCCGACAAAAGAAAAACCTCCCGAGGAATACTTAAAGAACGCGCAGCACCACCAAAGGAAAAAAGACGCAAACCTACCCCACTAATCATCCCTCGAGCAAGAATC
>NW_017122661.1:0-257 GCF_001263275.1 Habropoda laboriosa | reverse complement strand
TTCCTAAGATTTCATAGACACCCCTATCCTTTAATTCGAGCCTATCGTCACAACTACAGAATTTGATTTAAGTTTACATTCCCATTTTTTCCTCTCTTCCGTTATGGACGTTGTACTTACGAATTCTACCGACAACGTTCACAAACCCACGATGCAAGGTAGTAAATCGCTCTCAAGTGCACGCGTACCCGGTTTACGTAAAAGTTTCTTGCCACGATGAACCTCGTGCAACAAAAACCCACCATTCAACATTTTCG
>NW_017122660.1:0-257 GCF_001263275.1 Habropoda laboriosa | reverse complement strand
GTTCATTCGGATGAATACGGTCGGTATGATGGAAAAATCAGACGATGATTGAATGTTAACGTATAGCCGAGTGTTGCTTGAACAGATCGTACCATTTTCCACTGTGCCGATCTGATTAGATCATTTTAACCCTCCTTATCCGGATAGCGTATCTACGTAACGTAGATGAACAGTTCGAGTCTGTTGGAATATATGAGTGTTAACACACAATTTTTTGTAACGAGTATAATGGAACAAATTTTCAGAAATACTCGGAA
>NW_017122659.1:0-257 GCF_001263275.1 Habropoda laboriosa | reverse complement strand
GTATGAGTTGAATAAGAAAACCCGAGTAGATGATTATTAGGAACTGAGGAGCACGAATATTAAACGAGCGATTAATATGTCGCAAATGAGGAAGGGTTCCAAACCGTAACGTTTTAAGTAACAAAAATGAAAATTTTCGGGAAAAGCAACAAATGGAAAGACCTGTTGTATTTAACTATTGTGCAATTATTGTACAGAAAAGTGTGTAATATTAATATCACGAATTTTCCAACGAATTCAGTCGATGTAATTCATAT
>NW_017122658.1:0-257 GCF_001263275.1 Habropoda laboriosa | reverse complement strand
TATCGAATCTTTCGAGGTTTAACTTTGTTACGATCGATATCCAGCTACTTGGAACGACGAGAGGGATCGTCATCGCGTTACGCTGATTGCTTTCTCGCGAGCTAATTCAGATGAATTTCACGGAACTGCCGGATAGTGATTCTAACGTCACGGTTGTTCAATTTTCAGAACAACTTCAGTCCTATGTACGACATACGATGCAACAATCAGCCTACGGTTGTTTGTACACCGAGAAAACTCTCCGCGGGTTGCATTAT
>NW_017122657.1:0-257 GCF_001263275.1 Habropoda laboriosa | reverse complement strand
AAAAAAAATCGTAGTGTAAAAACAGATACTCTCGTGTGCCTATAGCTTGTCTCTACCTTGATTTGTCAAACTACACACACAGTTCCCACTCGATAAAAATCGACCTTGACAGGCCAATATATTCGCCCTCTACTATAGCACAACCTTCCTACTGTAATACCCAAGCGCACCAGCGTAACTAAGGAAGCCTGACCCAACCAATCTGGACATCACGCCTTTACAAATCATCGAGGAAACAAACTAACCGAGCAAAATGA
>NW_017122656.1:0-257 GCF_001263275.1 Habropoda laboriosa | reverse complement strand
CATTTTGTCGAGTTTGGAAGTTACTCGAACGTCAGATAACAATATCCAAACAATTGTATCATGCATTTTTTCACTATTCAATACACGTTTAGTATAGCAACTTCCTCCTTCTCGACTATTGTCTGCAAAAATTGATGTCCCATCCCGCAAACTTCAGCTCGTTTGCACCAACCTAACCTAAAATCGCAGTCCTTCTTCTGGAAGCTAAGAAGCTTTCTTCATAAGATCTAGCACACTTTTGATACACAGGGAAGGTA
>NW_017122655.1:0-257 GCF_001263275.1 Habropoda laboriosa | reverse complement strand
ATTCTCGAAAAGTTTTTCAAAATGAAACCGCATTAGATGGCGAAGACGACAGAGAACACTTTCTAAGGGCAAAGAGCGTAAGCTCGAGCGTCGCATATGTTGAATCTCTAAAATACGAGTAATACCCTGAAATCACTGTTGCCCAGATTGTGTTTTTGCAAAACGCGAATGCTCGAATCCCCCGGTTTAAACGAAACTGCTTTTATTCCGGGTCGGTTAATCCTATTCTGAAACGATTCCCCTTCTTCTATTCTCCT
>NW_017122654.1:0-257 GCF_001263275.1 Habropoda laboriosa | reverse complement strand
ATTTTTTAATGCATTAATATTACACTGAAACTTGGTATTTTCAAACTAATATTACGTTACATGGTACTGCCCGAAAATGACCAAATGAGTGCGGATTAACTGGACTATTTGGACCGCAAAGGGTTAACAGATGGACATCTTCGAAACTTTGTACGCTTGTCAAAAGCGGACCTAGAATATCTACTTCAAGGCATTGATCCTATTATACGAAAAGCTGACACAAATTATAGACCAGCAATATCGATCGACGTATTGCT
>NW_017122653.1:0-257 GCF_001263275.1 Habropoda laboriosa | reverse complement strand
TTCACAACAGTTGCAATACTGTGATAACGTTGTATCGTCGATACAACGTGTCCAAGCGAAATTTTAGCACCTAAACGTCTCCTTCTGTTTCTAACAACACGTTACAAATGTTAGAAACGCAATTTAAATGGCTTCGATGGAAGAATAGGTTGCAAGAAATTAAATGGCTTCATTGGAAAAATAGAGTGTAAGAAAAATTTGTTTTCAAGGATTATGCTTGTTTGGAATTTTTCGTAGACGATTAAAATGGTTTCGTA